>NC_079191.1:178211175-178423227 GCF_029499605.1 Hyla sarda
CCTGGAACAAGGAGAGTTCCTTTCATCGGCCAATATTTCCAGGCCATCATCGGTACCTCCACTTTGCGGTTCCAGAGGGGCACTTTAAATTCGTAGCCCTCCCCTTTGGTCTAGCCACGGCTCCTCGGGTCTTTACAAAGATCCTTGCGCCAGTGATGGGCCTGTTATGGTCGAGGGGAATCTCGGTGATACCCTATCTGGACGACCTTCTCATCAAGGCTCCAACCAGAGCTCAGACTCTGTAGAATCTGGATGTCACTCTCCACACTCTGACTCGCTTCGGGTGGATGGTCAACCGGGAAAAGTCAGTCCTCCGTCCTACCCAGTCACTAACCTTCCTGGGACTCCGCTTCGACACGGCCTCTGCCCGTATTTGTCTTCCGCCGGACAAACGTCTGGCGCTTCGGGTCGGGGGTCTGCTCCCTTCGGACCCAGGTCTCAGTCTCCATCCGCACTTGTATGGAAGTCCTGGGTCGGATGGTGGCAACTATGAAAGCTGTTCCCTTTGCCCAGTTTCATTACCGCCCCCTTCAACTGGCGATTCTCTCTCGATGGAACAGGTCTCCTCTGTCCCTCGATCGTCGGATTGTTCTCCCTCACAGGGTCAGTCAGTCTCTGCTCTGGTGGCTCCGCTCCCCCCTTCTTCTCCAAGGGCGGTCATTTCTTCCCCCTTCACTGGCAGGTTGTTACAACGGATGCCAGCCTGTCGGGCTGGGGCGGCGTGTTCAGGGGAGACCAGAGTCCCTGAACCGTCCAATCCCTGGAGACCCTTCTTCCGATTAACTTATTGGAATTATGGGCGATTCTTCTGTCTTCTTGATTGGGAGTCCCATCCTGTCCGCGTTCAGTCGGACAACGCCACGGCGTACATAAATCGACAGGGCGGCACTCGCAGCTCGGCAGCCATGGCCGAGGTGACCAAGATTCTCACCTGGGCGGAGAGCAAGGTTCCCGTCATTTCGGCGATTCACATTCCGGGAGTGCTCAACTGGGAAGTGGACTTCCTCAGTTGGTCCTCGCCCGACCCCGGCGAGTGGTCTCTTCATCCGGAGGTCTTTGCGCAGCTCTGCGACCTCTGGGGCATTCCGGACGTGGACCTCTTCGCGTCCCGGCACAATTGGAAGATCCTTCCGTTTGTGTCCAAGTCCCGAGACCCTAAGGCTCTGGCCGTGGATGCCCTAGTGATGCCTTGGGCGGGTTTTGCCCTACCCTATCTGTTCCCTCCTCTTCCGCTCCTTCCCAGGGTGCTGAGGAAGCTCAAGGCAAAGGACGTCCCCGCCGTTCTGGTAGCTCCAGATTGGCCCCGAAGGTCGTGGTACGCCAACGTAGTCAGGCTCCTGGACGACGCTCCTCTGCGTCTTCCGCTCCACTCGGACCTTCTCTCTCGGGGTCCTTTTTTTGCCACCCCAATTTGCAGTCGCTGCATTTGACGGCGTGGCAGTTGAGACCGCGGTTTTGAGGGCCTGCGGATTCTCTTCCCAAGTCATTCACATCATGCTCAAGGCTCGTAAGCCCTCCTCCGCAAGAATTTACCACCGTACTTGGCAGTCTTATTTTCGTTGGTATGAAGCTCAGGACTTCTCCCCGGTAACCTTCTCGGTTCCACTTCTTCTCTCTTTTTTGCAGTCTGGGTTTGAACTGGGGTTGTCTCAGTTCCCTTAAAGGTCAGGTTTCGGCCCTTGCTGTTCTTTTCCAGCAGCCCCTGGCTTCTAATTCTCATGTCCGGACCTTCCTGCAAGGAGTGGCGCACGCGGTTCCTCCTTATCGCTCACCCTCTCCTCCTTGGGACTTGAATTTGGTTCTGAGTGCCCTCCAGGGTGCACCCTTTGAGCCCCTTAGAGAGGTGTCTCTCCGCCTCCTTTCTTGGAAAGTGGCTTTTCTTGTTGCTATCACCTCCATCCGCAAGGGTGTCTGAACTGGCAGCTCTTTCCTGCCGTTCTCCGTTTCTGGTGATCAACCAGGACAAGGTCTTTTTCCGGCCAGATCCTTCCTTTTTGCCTAAGGTGGTCTCGGCCTTTCATCTCAATGAGGACATTGTCCTCCCGTCCTTTTTTGTCCTGCTCCTTCTCATCCTTAGGAGCACTTACTACACAAGTTGGATGTAATTCGGGCTGTTCGGTCTTATCTCTCCATCACTTCTTCGTTTCGTCAGTGTGGTTCCTTCTTCGTCCTTACGGAAGGTCATCGCGAGGGACAACCTGCTTCCAAGGCCACCATTTCTCGGTGGATTCGGTCCGCCATTTTGGAAGCCTATCGCTGTAAGGGGAAGATTCCTCCTTTCAGAGTTGTGGCTCATTCTACCCGTTCTGTAGAATAGAGCCTCGCAGATTTGCAAGGCGGCTACCTGGTCGTCTTTGCACACTTTCTCGAGGTTTTACAGAGTTCATACTTTCGCATCGGTTGATGCTAGTCAGGGTCGTAAAGTGTTGCAGGCGGCAGTGGATCGGCCGTCTGCCTGACTGCTCACCCAAGGGACGGCTTTGGTACGTCCCACGGTCTGTGTCCCCCAATGGAGCCGATATAGAAAAGGAGATTTTTGTTTACTTACCGTAAAATCTTTCTCGAAGGATCCATTGGGGGACAAAGCTCCCGCCCTTTTTGGGATTTTCCTTTGGTTCTCTGTCCGAGGGTGTGTTCAGTTATGTTTTTTTCTTCTGGTTCTCGGACGGTTTTGGGTTTTTCTTTGACCTGTTGGTCTCCTACTATTGCTCTGGAACTTAAACTGACTAGCTCAGAGCCTGAAGGCGGTATATCCTGCTGGGAGGAGCTGACTTTTTTTTATTACCATAGTGTCGCACCTCCTAGAGACAGTAGCATACACCCACGGTCTGTGACCCCCAATGGATCCTTCGAGAGAGAGATTTTACGGTAAGTAAACAAAAAAAAAATCTCCTTTTTTAGTGTATCTGGACGAGTGTCTGAGAGTTGGGTCCAGCACATATTCACTCTAACAAACGTGTAAGTAAAAAAAAATAGTTTTTATTATATGTAATATATTTATATTTAAACCATTTCTGTATTGTACGTTATTAATAAACTTGCAGGGTTGTCTTAGCCACCATTCCAACCATGTTTCTGCAAAATATAAAAGACAAGAATACAAAATTAGAAACCAGTATAAAAAAACAAAAATACACAAAAAAGGTCACTACTAGTGATATATACCTATTCATTTGTAGCACCAAGAGAACACTAAAACAGCATTATAACTGAAAACTGCATAGTTCATCATGCATTGAATATCTGTGTTACGATAAATTTAATGTTCAGTCCCTTCAGCCGAGGGTCTGCATTGTGTGTATCCACATTAACTCTGCATTTCAAGAGGCTGTTTCAGTTTCCCCCCTCGTTTGAGGGGGGTGTTACATGGTCAATTAATGTAAATTTGAGATCTATCACAATGACCAGCTTCTACAAAATGTTTTGAAACAGGGAGATCTAACCTTCCCTTCCGAATACTGTATCTGTGTTGATTAAATCTAGTCTTGAAGTCTCATGTGGTCTCTCCAACATAGAGAAGACCACATGGGCACTTCAAGACATAGATTACATATAATTACAGTTCACACACTCACAGCAGGGAGAAGATCCCTTTTTCCTGACTGTCGGGTATCGTTGGGAACTTATTTTCAAAGATACTCCACTCTTGATCAGCTTATCTCGTAGATTGGGAGCATGACTATATGAGATTAATGGTCTCTCTCTAAATTCAGAAATATTAGGGAAACAGCTCTGTAAAAGACCCCAATGTTTATTCGAGGTGCTGGCTGTCTTTATTTTTTTGAATGTTCTCCATATCTAGAGACAAAGTAGACACAAGGTTTGGTACTTTTTTTGTTTGGGTTCAATGATCAGTTTGGTTAAAGATCAAAGATCCATGGCTAAAACCTTATTTTTACTCTGCAGGAGCAAACTATACGGATAGCCACGATCCTGAAAGTTAGATATCAGTTTAAGAGATGGTTCTATTCTATCAGCCTCTGATACATCCATGATTACCTTTAACACAGCTAATCAGTCTATTCTGCTTACGTTGAATGCCTCTTGCTCCTCAGTTAATTTTTTAGACACATTGGTGTCCATTTCCGGTGACCATCTAACAACGGATTTATATACTAAGTCCACTGATTGTAATTCAGCCCTGCATTTTACTAGCTGTCACCCCCGCCTGATGATACGCTCTTTCCCGGGCAGTCAAATGCTTTGGGTGAGACGTATCATCGAGGCTCAGGATAGAATCAGCTCTTAGCAAACTATTATCTAACGTTAGAGAACGTGGCTCCTGCAGAGTTAAAATAAGGTTTTAGCCATGGATAGACACAAACTGATCTATGAACCCAAACAAAAAAGTTCTAAACCTCGTGTTTCTTTTGTCTCTACATATGAAGAACATTCAAAAATATAGCCAGCACCTCGAATAAACATTGGGGTCTTTTACAGAGCTGTTTCCCTAATATTTCAGAGGGATACCATTAATCTCATATCGTTGCGCTCCCAATCTACGAGATAAGCTGATCAAAAGTGACGTATCTTTGAAAATAAGTTCCCACCCATACCTGACTGACAGCAGGGATAAGATCCCTTTTTCCGGACTGCGTGTGAACTGTAATTATATGGATAAGGGACCAGTTTTTACACATCCTTGGTCTGGACAGACCTACAGGCTTAGACGTTATCTGTCCTGTACGTCTGACCATGTAATCTGTCTTGAAGTGCCCATGTGGTCTTCTCTATGTTGAAGAGACCACATGGGACTTCAAGACTAGATTTAATCAACACCGATACAGTATTCAGAAGGGTAGGTTAGATCTCCCAATTTCAAAACATTTTGTAGAAGCTGGCCATTGTGAGAGAGATCTCAAATGTACAATGTACATTAATTGACCATGTAACAGCCCCCCCCCCCCCCCTCCTCAAATGAGGGGGAGACCGAAACAGCCTCTTGAAACGCAGAGTTAATGTGGATACACACACTACAGACCCCTCGGCCGAAGGGATTGAACGTTTAATTTATCGTAACACAGATATACAATGCATGATGTACTATGTGGTTTCCAGTTATGATGCTGTTTTAGTGTTCTCTTGGTGCTACAATTGAATAGGTATATATCACTAGTAGTGACCTTATTTTAATTGTGTTTTTGTTTTTTATACTTGTTTCTAATTTTGTATTCTTGTCTTTAAAATTTTGCAGAACCATTGTTGGGAAGGTGGCTAAGACAACCCTGCAAGATTATTTAATCGCGCACAGTATAGAAATGGTTTAAATATAATAGATGTATTACATATAATAAACTCTTACTTACACGTTTGTTAGTGTGAATATGTGCTGGACCCAACTCTCTCTCATACACTCGCCCAGATACACTAAAAAACTTATCTTAATTTAAAAATTAAATTTACTTTATATATTATCTGTTTTTTTTATTTTATTTTTATTTATTTATATTTTTGAAATTGTATTTGTATGCATGCCTTTAAATTTAATGGTTAAACTTTCTGCTAGTGTCATAAGTTATTGAGTAGCCCCTTGTATGATTGCCCTTATGAATGTGGCACCCACGTTCACTGTAGGTGTAAACCCATAATTACTGGTTCCCTTGTGGGGGACTAATGTGGTTCTGCACCATCACACAGCATCTCTGCTGTCCCCCAAAGTGGGTATATTGCGGACAGAGATACCAGTAAGGGGAGGGGCAATAGTGCAATTGATTGCGTACAGTATGGCTGTGATTGGGGTTTTTTCACCTACACTTTTTTTTTTCCATTTTCATTCTTTTCATATTTTTTCATTTCTACAATCAGTCATTGGCCATAATTGGCTATACAGACTACTTATTAGTTTCTCGTTTTCTCTTGTTTTTTATTTTCCCAGTTTTAGGAGTATGGTAACTCTGATACTCAATATACGCATGCGTGCGTTAGAGAGCTCTGCTCCAATCATGTGACCCAGTAACTTCCAGTCACATGATCGGCAGCAGTAGAAGCGTGATTGGCCAGCACAATTAATCACATCATTTCACTTGCTGCGCAATCGCAGTGTAATTCTTCCCACGCCAGTTACATAGTTAGTACGGTCGAAAAAAGACATATGTCCATCAAGTTCAACCAGGGAATTAAGGGGTAGGCACCATGATTATATATACACACATATAGGGTGAGTCTAGCCACCTCCCAGCTGTGTTTTACTGTAAATATATTTCTTGATTGATCTAATATGTTTACCTTGATCCATTCTCATGTTATATGCATATGTAATGTTTTTAACATCACTGACACTGCCTCTGGACATCTTGTAAGGTCCCTTATCTCGCACTATATATTAGCTCATGCACTTTGTTATGAATTTATGTAAATTGTTTGATGATTTGATACTGTTTAATGAGTTGATATTGTATATGGCACTCCTTATAAATACCCTGTATTGGTCACGGAGTCTGCTTGAGAATGGTGTTGTGAGGAACCCGAAACGTCGCACTTGCACTTAATGTTCATGGAATAAATCACGTTCCCGTGGATACTCCAGTGTGCTGCTGTCTCCTTTGTTTGCCTGGATATGCTATTGGACCCTGTGACCGGGGCCCCATAGACCTTCTTGCACTTACTACTGCCTTTTCTGGATGTGCTGCCCTCTGCTTTTGGATATGTTCCTGATATCAAGGGCAAAGTATTTTGTAAGATGTATAAATATTTCTGGTGTTAATATAGCATAGTGACAATTTAAACGACAGAGTAAGTTTATATAGGATAGATGTGTTGCTGAATTTTTATGAAACTGAATATTGCGTTCATCTGATAAGATTTTAGTCTACAGAATGCAATTTCTTCATACTCCATTCAAATGTTTCAGGCAGTTAATATGCGCAACAGCTCTGCACTGTGTAAATGTAACCTAACAGTGTTTACTGTTCTTTTGGGGTCCATGCTGGGATAGTTTAAATGGTCATAGAATTGGATATGTATTTTAAGAGTTTTTTTCTTTTTTCAGTGGGAAACAATCCATTGCTATTGATGACTGTACATTCCATCAGTGTGTTCGACTCAGCAAGTTTGATTCAGAGCGCAGCATCAGCTTTATTCCACCCGATGGAGAGTTTGAACTAATGAGGTAAAATTATTTTCATTGCTTCTAAAATCCTGACATTTGTTATAAGAGAGTCTGCAAGGTGCATGGTTTACATCTATTGACTTTCATTTCTTTATCCACTGTTTTGTGCAAGCTTTCCTGAAAGGCAATGATTTAAGTGGGAGCAATAGGGGGACTTTACATTTGCTGCCAAATTCCAGACTTTCAATCCAAAAAAAAACAACATCCTTAGGCGGTGGTGATAGATAAAAGCCCTCCATTTTACATACACCAATCAAAATAAGCATACGAGATGTTTCATGGTTGATATGTGATCCTAATAAAGTGCTATGGTGCCGCAATACAAAACATTCAAATATTTTCTGTAAATACAAAGCTTCCACTTGTAGTACATCTCTCCCCAAATGCTTTGTGTATGCATAAAAAGGTTAAAAACAAACCTAGACAGACATACTCGCCTGCATTTTCAATGTGACTGTTTACCTTTAAGTCGATGTCAGCAGACTCTACATCTAAGCAATCTCTTACAGAATGCCCCAATTTGTTGGTTCCCGTCTGTTTTGATCTTGCCCCAGCCTATCAAACAGGACTCCTCCAGATCGTTCACTGCCTGAACAGTTGCCCTCACTTGACTCTTCTCAAGCAGGAGGCAGACTCCTCATTTTCAATGATGTTTGCCTTTCTCTGATCTCAGAATGTAGGAGGTAGTTTATTTTTGTTGCTCATTCTGAGTTTCTGACCCTATTCTAAGATCAGTTACTGGCCCTGTGATGCGGTAAAATTCCTTTCTTCTGGGAATATCTGGTATGACAATCTCGATATCCAAATCACCTGGTCTCGCCAGTCTTTTCTGTGCTTTGCTGTTCACTTTTAATTTGTGGCCTCCTTATGGCTTCCCAGGTCTTCGCCACCAAATTGATGGCCCTGTTTAGCTCCATGCACATCCAGCATCCTGTACCTGGACAACATATTGGTGAAGGACCTGTCCAGGCAGCAGAATCTGTCTAGCCTGAACATTGTTCTTCTGTGTTGGCTTTCTTCCCAAATCCTCTCTAACCTTCTGAATGACTTTCCTTTCTGGGCATGCTTTTCAATGCCTCTTCAGCAATGGTCCTTGTTCCCTAAGGGAAGTTGCTCTCTGCGCCACCTTGTCCATGCTCACTGAAAGAGTGCTAAGATGGCCTCAATCGGCGGTCCCCTACGTGTAGCTGCACATAAGGTCTATAGTGCAATCCTCTCTTGTTGGAATAACTACATGGATTCTTTAGATCAGTCAGTTCATTCTTCTTCTTTCTGTTGCTCGCTCCTCTGGTGGCTCTCCTCCCCAGCGCTCTTTCAGGGTTGGTAGTTTCTGCTACTCTGCTGGGTATTTTTCTGAGCTACAAGACATTGACTGATCCCATAGTGATCTTTCTGTGATTGTTCCACTGCACTCCTTTTGTCAGTCATCCTGTCTGTATCCAGGCAGACAATGCTACAGCTGTAGCTTGCCTCAACCTCCAGGGTTGGTCACTTAGTCATGTCAGAGGAATCCTCGATCCTGTCTCGGGCAGAGACTCTCGTCCCTGCTGCTTCAGCAGTTCAATCCCTGAATGTACAATTGGATCATGGACTTCATGAGCCAGACATCTCAATCCAGGGGACTGGTCTCTCAATTAGGTGTTCAGTCAGCTCATGTGGCGCTCTTGTGGGTTTGAATCCATGCACGCACCTTCATTGTGGTCTCATCTACATACGTTAACCCACATGGGCAGGTGATCACGTGTATATATATCCTCACAATCCTAACTTGGAGCAATTGACTCCAAGGAAAAGATTCAATCATTCTTTTTGGAATATTAACTCTTAAAATGTATAACATAATTTGTCAGTTGGTTCGACATATAAGTTTCTCCAATCAATCTCCCACCTCTTTATACACCCTTTTGTCCAAGCATTAAATCTCTTTCTTGGTGTACACCAGATAAACTTCAGATCAAGATGTAAAGGATTCAACTCCTTCCTAAACTTAAACTCTCTCCCAGACTTATTAGAGTATTATGCTGTCTGATAAATCTTGTGCATGTGTCGACTGTCCACGTTTGCACGGTCTAATCTGTTTAGACCAACTTTTGGCTGGCTTTAGGCTAAAAAAGTGCACCAAAATGGTGTCTGTATTTGTGGTATGTGTCTTGCCCATTTCTGCCTATGCCCTATCCTCTACCGATAAGCTACATCCCTATTGTGGAATACATTTAACAGCCCAGGTTTATCTGCCTGTGGACAAAAACTCTCTGGTTTTTCCAATAGCAGCTCTGCTTTCATTTTACCAGACCGTCTTTGTCCGCAGACAAATTTTATCTGGGTGAATGTCTCAATTGCGCTGCAGCACACACTTGATGCATTTGGAGCCCAAATTCTGCACAACCGCTGTATTAAATCTGGGCTAATGTTTTAAATTCAATTTTGATGTTTCCCTTTTTAGATATCGAACCACAAAGGACATAATTCTTCCATTCCGTGTCATCCCACTGGTTCGAGAGGTGGGGCGTACTAAACTGGAAGTTAAAGTTGTCATTAAATCCAACTTCAAGCCTTCCCTGCTGGCTCAAAAAATAGAGGTGCGATATTCTAGAGTGTGATAAAGTTTCAAAGGGAAATTTTCATGCTGCCTAAATCCCCAAGTCATTTGGGTGGTCTCTGGTGGCTCTTGCCTGCCTCACCAGCCATAATTGTTAGATCTCTCCTCTCCCGATATCCAAACAGGGAGATGTCTATCAATTAAGGCTGACGGGCAGATAGAAACCACCAGGGACTGTCTTAATTACTTGTGGTTCAGGTGGCATGAAAGTTATGACAGGTTCCCTTTTTAAGTGTCCTTTGGGTTTGCAAATAGCGGGGGATACAGGAGAAATGTATAAACACAAAACTGGGGTTGTTCAGTTTTATTTTCAGAAGGATGCCTATCATCATTATTATAAATTCTTACATGCACTTATCACATCTCAGAAATTTAGATTGGTTGATGTCTGAGACCCTCTATAATCCCTTAAAGAAACCTAACATTTCAGACTCAAGCAAACAGGGTGAGAATTTATAGAAAGTCTGAAGCTTTCTATGAATACATATACAACACGCTCAGCTTTCCAGGCAGAGCCAAAGGGGCAAAGCACTCAGCAGAGCGCTCCTTTTTGTTTTTAAAGGGGGTGTGTAATTATTTAAAGTTTTTAGGTTAACCATATTCAAGAATTTTCTTTTTTTTTTTTTCTTTTTTCATTGTACTATTTATATTTTATAATCCTGAAATCGTGCAGTTTCCGTTCTGGCCTCTAGGCTTGAAACTAAGCTGAGACTTACTGTTCTGTCTGTGATAAGGAGGAAACTGCTGAAAACTGATTACTGTGAAACATGGCTCCAATCACTTAAATTATGAAATTTTAAATTATTTGTTTAACATTTCAGGTTGGTTGTAATTTTTTTTCCCCCTCTACAGGTTAGAATCCCCACACCACTGAACACAAGCGGCGTCCAGGTCATTTGTATGAAGGGAAAAGCCAAGTACAAGGCCAGTGAAAATGCCATAGTCTGGAAGTAAGTGATTATAAATTCAATATTTCAGTTGTACCCTTATATTACTATTTGCATCTTGGTAAAATAGCAACAAGATTGGTTTCCAAGTTTTCCAAGAGTTCAATTCGTACCTGTCATATCACAGAAAAAAACAAGGCTTATGTTACTAACTAGCTCATGCGTATTCTTCCCATGGTGGTTTTTTAAGGCGTCTTATCTACTGTATTTGGCTCCCAAAGCCCTGTGTTTTTCTCACTTGTTCTAGCATCCACTGCTTGAAGGGGAGGGGGTGTCCAAGGCAAGCACGGAGCCCTTCCTCCCCTCCCTCCCTCTTTCCCTGGCCATTCAAAGGACTTTGTCTTAGCCCATGCTTTAGCGACAGAATTATGTTCTGGACAGTTTTGGGACCCCCAGTGGGGTGTGGTTGTTTTTTGTCTTTTTATTATAAGCCATGATTTCTATAAAAAAAGAAAAAAAATTTCAGTATATTAGTAAGGTTAATGTGTTGCTAAGATGTACATAATATAAAAAGTGTTGATTCTGACACTGCCTAATTATGTTAAATGTGTAGAATCTAACAAAAGGCATTGAATAATTTACAACAGGGGTCTTAAACTGTACCCCTCCAGATATTGCAAAACTTCAACTCCCAGCGTTCCCGACAGCCGTTAGCTGCAGCAAGTGCAGTTTGAGACCCCTGATTTACAAGGATCTCAGTTATACTGTAGCTCAGGCCAAATCTAATGGCTGCCAATGGAGAAGGAAGCAAATTGTGGAAGATGAAGTAGGTCAGCTTAAAATATATGAAAGAGAGATTTATTTTGACTGGTGTACTACGAGGCATTTGCCGCTTCACTTCCTGACTTGACAACAAATCAGTGAATAGTTGATTGCAAAACAAGTGAAAGTCTTTACAATCACCCAATTTTTAATGAGCTGAAATTTATTTTCCCACGTCTTAATATGTAGTGTGGTTGACTTTGTAATCAGCAAAATTCTGTAATTTATTACCCAGGATAAAACGCATGGCTGGAATGAAGGAATCACAGATTAGTGCGGAGATTGAGCTTTTGCCGACCAATGACAAGAAGAAGTGGGCACGCCCTCCTATTTCCATGAACTTTGAGGTAGGTATCTTTATTCAAAACAGCTGGAATCTGCCTACTATTGACATATATTATATGTTTTAAAAAAATAACTCCCTGTATGTTACGAAAACTAGTGAGATCACAGTTACTGTAGTAGTTGAGGCATCTACCATTGTTTGGTACTTGTTCTTATTGACACTTAACATAGTCTTCTGAAATTGTTTTGGTGCAAAGATTGTGCTCAAGTTAGGAAAAACGTTTAATGTATATGACCTGGTCACAATCACTGTCTCACTTGTATAAAGGCTTATAACCACCACCATGTCAATATAAAAGATCTGTTGCTGTAATAAATTAACACTTGTTTGCCTTCTTCCCTAGGTCCCTTTTGCTCCGTCCGGCCTCAAAGTTCGTTACCTGAAAGTGTTTGAACCTAAGCTGAACTACAGCGACCATGATGTTATAAAATGGGTGCGATATATTGGGCGCAGTGGAATCTATGAGACACGTTGTTAATGCATCAATACTTAGAGAGGAGGGAGCAACTTCCATTATTAATGCTGCCCCATCACACTACATTCCGATGGGGTGAACCCAACTAAAAGCAGGGAGGCAAATCTCTCAGGCTCTGAAGAGTGGAAAATGCTCCCTTCCTTTCTTGCTTCTTCCGCCCGACCATTACAGCCATCTGGCTCATTAACCCCATTCAGTCTGGAGGCTCTGCACACGGATTCAGCTTCTGAAAGGTTAACCACAGTTTGAGATCTAAATTTAAAAGGGATCTCCTTGTCCACCTTGCTGCTATGTGGTTTTTTTAAACCCTTCTCACATGCGGCTGCCCCTGACCTTGTATACCACCACACAGTCTGTGAGTGTTGCTGGCAGATAGTATTTCTGAATAGTGTAGTGCTTACCATCATATCCCTCTCACCAGTAGGTAGCAGCGTCATGTTTACTGTGTCCAAATATTTCTGTTTGTCATTAACTATTAATGCTGTCGCAGGCCAGCTCAACAGCAAGAGGGGAAGTGGTGAGCTATGACATCAATATGTGAGATAGAAAATCGCAGTGGGATCACTCTGCGTGGAGGGATGGTACTTGGTGCATTTTGAGGGCTTTTAGTCTGTAACGATTATGACCAAATGTAAGGGTAAAGGTTTCAGGGATTTTTCTCTGGCCCTTTTCATTACTTCTCATCAGTGAGGAAGAGACCATAAGTGTCACACAGAATGTGTCATGGAGTGTAAAGAATCAAACATATCACTGCCAGTGAGCAGTCACTTATCCTAAAGCAGCAAGGATGGAATTCTGTAGCTCCCACTGATGTGATGTGTGGCCCTGTGACTTCTCCCTCCCCCTGTCCCTGTACTCCTTGTGCCGTGATTTGCTCTGTTTTTTTTTCTTTGTGATGGTCGAATCATAAACATAATAAACAGTGTAGAAAACGAAGCAGATGAGGCTGGTTTATGTATTGAAGAAATTGTGAGTTACTGAATGAAAAATGCTCCTTGACGGTTTATCCTGCATTGCAAGCTGCAAGATTAACAGATGTATTTTCCTAACCCTGACACCCTTATGAGATAAGAAATCCCCAATAAAAGGAAACGGACCGCAGCACCACCTTCACTAACCCTGAACACCTGCTGTTAGATAGCCAGGCTTTATCTGTGGAGCACCGATCAGACTTTATAAATCTATGAAATAGCCATAGCATTAAACAGTGAATGCAATCTAAGTTTCCTATGGGGACTTAAAAAGTGTAAAATAAGCGGCGGGGGGTGAACTGTAAAAAAGCAGACACTTTTCAGTTCTATGGCATACAGGGCACACTGTAAGCAGAGAGACTCTGAACGGCATGCAGGTGAGCAGAAGTGAACTCTGGCCTCCATCTTAGTTGATCTGGACTCCTCGATTGTTCTGTGTAGGTCCTGAACCCACTAGCTACTGTTTTGTGTTTGTTTTTTTTGTGCCCAATGCAAGAGATTAGTGTCCAGGTTCGGCTGCCTTGGTGAGATGGCCAGAACTTTTTTTCATTGCCGCATCAAAGTAGTCTTTCTGATGGGCTCTCTACATAATTTGGTGATTAACCTGCTACACTTCTTGCACAGCTTATGTTACCTTGATTAATGATCATGATCTCACTCTAAAAGACTATTTATGGAACATTATCTCAAAATACTAAAACTATTAAAAGATGTTATTTTTCAAAAGTATATGCCCAACCACCTAAACCTAAGTTTAATTCTGAAAGCCATCACTCTGTACCCTCCCAAAGGATTCCTAAATCACTGGCCCCACAATCCTATGGGGGAGATTTATCAAAACTTGTGCACAGGAAAGGTGGGCCATAGCAACCAGACTGCTGCTTTTATTTTTCAGAAGAGGCCTTTTTTATTTATTGTTTTATAAATGAATTTGATTAGTTACTATGGGCAACTGGTCAATTTTTCCTCTGCACAGATTTTGACAATTATACCTGCACCAAAATTTTCCACAGCACTTTACAATCAGGAATTGCACACTTAGGCTAAGTTTACACTTGTTTTTTTTTTTTTTTTTTTTTTTTTTGTGGCCCTAAAAAAAAGCAAGGAAAAAAAACACCACAGCATTTTCCTGTGTTTGGCGTTTTTTTTTCTTGCGTTCTTTCTGGCATTGTTTTGCCCTTTTGAGTGGAAATTGCATTTTTTGGCCCATTTTATAAAAAAGGTATGCAGTAGTGATGGGGAATAAAATGTATTTAACAGGGATCAATTTATGTGGGAGGGCAGGGCACTAAAAATGTAGCCGACAATAATAAAAAAGTAGTGTGTGTGTGTGTGTGTGTGTGTGTGTGTGTGTGTTTTTTTTTTTTAAGGTAGTACTACTACTCTCAGCATGGAACACATAATATAATAGACAGATCGCCCCAGGTGTCACTCCTGACACCCGCTGCGATCGTCTTATCTATAGCAGAGATGCAGAGCGGCTCTACAGCAGTCCACATCTCTGCACTATACTCCAGGTTGGCCAGTGATGTGTTCACCTCACTCGCTCATATTTTCCGCCCAGAGTGGTGATTTGCCGGATGGTGGCAGCCAATCCCCGCTCTCAGCGGGAAATATGAATAAGTGAGTGGCCGGCTGGAGTACAGAGCAGAAATGCAAGCGCAGGAGAAAGCCGCCCCGCATCTCAGGGATGAAGGATGATCGCAGCAGGTGTCAGGAGTGACACCTGCTGTGATCTGTCCTTAACTGCAGGTACGCTGTTTTCTGGTCCCCTGCACTGCTGTAAATATTGACCTATTTTTATTTCCCACAGAGAGTTGTGATTGGCTGGAACCATCTGGCCAATCACAGCTCTGTGGGAAATGTGAATGTGTGTATATATATATATATGTATATATATGTGTGTGTGTGTGTGTGTGTGTGTATGTGTATTATATAGCAGTGCAGGGAACCATAGAAGAGTGGCCAGCCGCATCTATACATTATACAGGAGGATCACAACGATTGTCAGAAGTGACACCCTGGGCGATCTGTCAATTAGTACTGGTACTACTACACCATCATGGAACAGTGTGTTCTATGCTGAGTAGTAGTAGTACTAACTAAATTGGAGAAAACACACACACACTACATTTTTTATTATTGTCGGCTACATTTTTAATGCCCTGCCTGCACACATAAATTGATCCCTGTTTAAAAATGTATTAAAAAAAAAAGATACATTTTGTTAAATACAATTTTTTTCCTTCACTACTGTGTTTTTATTTAATGGTACCCTAGGAAATGTTAACAAAAAGGTATCTCCATCAATTTTTTGGATCGCTAAAATCCCCCCAAAAAATTAAAGCTGCCTGCAAAAATGCCAAAGTTAAAACCCACGTCGTGTTTTTTTTTTTTTTTTTTATAACTCCCCTAGACTTCTATGGGAGAAAAAACGCCACGATTTCAGGGGAAAAAAACACCATAGGATCAACATGCTGTGGCTTTGCAAAAGCTGAAAAACGCCCCAAAAAAAGTTAAAAAATGCCAAAAGGATTAAAAAAAAAGCCAAACTGAAAAATGCAAAGTGTAAAGAATTTTGCGATTTCTCATTGATTTACAGCTAAAATCTGTGTGCAGCATTTTGTTATATTTTTTTTCCCATGAAAAAAATGCCATGGGGGCAGTTTTGGCCTGTTTTTTGGAAAAATGCACAAAAGAAAAACCCAAGTGGAAACGTAGCCTGAGGCAATATTCACCCGTCTGGATTGTCCACACGGATAATCTCTGTGGAAATTCCAGAGACTGCATGCGCCAGCATAATATGCTGTTGCTTAGAGACCGCAAGGAAATTCAGTCTCTTAGATTCTCATGCATTCCGTGCAGTCTGCTGAAAGAATGAACGTGTTCTTTCTGCGGACATGGAAAATGGAATTTCCAGACCAAAAACCTCAGGCACAGAAATTTCGTAGTGTGCACAGTACAGCAGAATCCTGTTGACTTCAACGGGACTCTGCTGCTCACAAATCTCCGGCGGAATTCTGCACGGAGATTATGGACATGTGAAACTGAGACGGACCTGTGCAATCTGACACTTATCCCCTATCCTGCAGAGAGGGGATAAATTCTTTTCAGATTGGACTACTCCTTTTAAAATAGATATTTTCAGCAAAGAACATTTGGGCACCTGAATCACTTTTATAGATAAGTTTTACACCACTACTTAAACAGTTTCCTAACTTCCTATTTGTTGTGAATACCATTACGCAGTTATGCCTAGATTGCACCATCTCTGTTAGGCTTTATTCATACATTGTGGCTTATTTACGGAACCGCATCAAACTACATTTTTGCCAAGGTTTTAGTAATTTGCAGTAAAACTTCATGCCATGATTGTTATACCGCAAATACGTCGCAACATGTGAATACAGCTTAAAGTTACCTAAGAAGGCTATTGGAGAGTTATTAATTTAACTTATTAGAACTTAAGTTCCTATGGCCTAATAGAGGCTCCTGTATTTTAAAAAGCATACATTCTCAACCTTCAGAATAGTGGATG
This sequence comes from Hyla sarda, assembly GCF_029499605.1. Taxonomy (NCBI): domain Eukaryota; kingdom Metazoa; phylum Chordata; class Amphibia; order Anura; family Hylidae; genus Hyla; species Hyla sarda. Next base: position 178,227,922 of record NC_079191.1, read on the forward strand.
GTATAGGTGAGGTGGCAAATATTACTGTGTGGGCTTGATTATCCTCAGAGGGTGCAGCTGGAATCAACCACATGCCATCCAGTTCCTCCTGAAACCATACTGTGGCTTCAACCTCAGATTCAGCCACCTACATACTTCGAGTATCTGTCATCAAACCAGATTTTCTAAACTAACTTGGGAGTAGTTAGGGAATATAATCTAACACCACTCCTGCCCTTTAAAAAAAAAAAAAAAAAAAGCTTTAAAAAGCTCTGTATTATACTTTTCCCCTTGCTCACCTCATGTGAGCTCCCGGCAGGAGAAAGTGGGCGTTCCCCGTTCTCTGCAACTTTAAATTTAAATTTTTTTTTAAACCCACCCACCATAAAGTGGTGGGTAAGGGGTTGGTTTAACTCCTCCTAATATCTTTAGTTGATATATAAGTAACATGTACAAAGTTTCATTCAATTATCTCCAGCCATTTGGAAGTTATGCTGGAACATTTATATGTTGAATTTTGAATATGTTGAAATATATATATAGTGTTTCAAAGAAGCAGGAAAATAATCGGCAACTCACCGCAACCAGCTGAATAAATCTTCTTTTATTTCATACTCACTCACAAATATGTTACATGGGAAGAGGGTAGTGGGGGGACACAGGATGGCGACCAAGCTCCGTTTCGCACGGTGATCGTGAGGAAGCACGATCGCCCTGCGAAACGGAGCTTGGTCGCCATCCTGTGTCCCCCCCACTACCCTCTTCCCATGTAACATATTTGTGAGTATGAAATAAAAGATTTATTCAGCTGGTTGCGGTGAGTTGCTGATTATTTTCCTGCTTCTTTGAAACGTTTTCATGTACTATTGTCAATCAGAGCACCACCTCCAGCATTCCTAGTCCAAGTCTGCCATTTCATCATTGTTCTACACTCAAATAGGGAAGCAGTGCCGTGCTGGCTATCTACGAACTAGAAATATATATATAGCAATAGAGGAGTCTAGCGCGTATGCTCGCAAATAAATATCAACTCAAATCACATCGTACGCCATTTGTAATGATGTTTATTCCTGATTATAGTACCAAATCTAATTTTATGAAAAAAAATTTAGCGAGATTCTGAGCATTTAACGCTTTTTAAAGTAAAACGGATAGCCAATTCACCTGCACAAAACCCTATACATGGGTATGGTGCAGGGAACTGGATTCAAATGAGGTATAACTTACCCGAGTTGATGGTCTGATTATGGAGCTAAACCCGTTATTAGTCGACATTGCTAATATGTTAATCACCAGATTGCACAATGAAATTGAGGTATACAAAAATAATGTCTTGCTATACAAAAAGAACCCCTTGGTCAAAAAATAGAAGCTCTTAGTGCACTTCATAAAAACGGGTCCCCCATCTACCACGCTGGGAATATGGCCTCTGACTAGGTTATGTGCAGGATCCACTATCAATTTGAGAACCTGTGAATAGGGAGGGTTGCACTGCTAAAGAGGCTGCCACTCCCCCTCACTTGCATTGCAAGAAAAAAAAACACATGAAAAATAGCTAGCACAACTACCTAATACACGAGTACATACTGGTGTGGCAAAAAAAAAAAAAGGTTGCAGCAACACTCTTGGTAAAAAAAAAATGATGGCTCTTAGCACACTTTTTGATCAAAACGTATCCTCCGCATGGAGGTGGCCTCACTTCCGAAGGGACCCCAACATGCTCATTCTACTTATCTCTTCTGGGCATGGAGCCTGATTTTTTTTTTTTTTTTTTTTTTTTTTTCCTTTTTATTATTGCAATGCAATGTAAAGTTAAGTTATAGCTTATCCCGATCCGTGGTCCGGTTGTGGAGATAGACCTATTATTAGCTGACCTTGTTAATCACCAGGTTTGCACAATCTGGGCAGGGATGCTGGGTATGCCGGGTCCTGTCTCCATTGCATAAAGACAGCAATATACACTTTAGAAATGTCTGTTAATAATGGATCTATCTCTTGAACTGGACCATGGATCCAAGGTTAGTTATACCTCATTTTAGTCTGTTTGCCTTTAATGACTCTGCTGGCTGTTTATTACAAGGGAAAAGACATTTATGCACATTGTTAACCATTTTTTCTGACCAGTTAAATGGGAGCAGAGCTACAGGAACCCAGCATAGCCACTACACAATGGATTCACACTATTTGTACTGTACAATCGGGCACAGCAGCTCTGCTTATCAGCTGATCAGTGGGCACAAGGTGTCAGCACCCTACCCGTCAGTTTAAAAAAAATAAAAAAATTTACAGAATATTTAAAAGGTACTCCGGTGAAAACCTTTTTTCTTTTAAATCAACTGGTGGCAGAAAGTTAAACATATTTGTAAATTACTTCTATTAAAAAATCTTAATCCTTCCTGTACTTATTAGCTGCTGAATACTACAGAGGAAATTATTTTCTTATTGGAATGCTCTCTGATGACATCACGAGCACAGTTCTCTCTGCTGACGTTATAATAATAATGCTTTATTTATTGTTGTCCCAAGTCCCCAGCACTGCAAGGCAGCAGTGCTAACCACTGAGCCACCATGCTGCCCTTAGCATACATCTGCTATGCATGGTTGCTAAAATGGACAGAGATGTCAGCAGAGAGCACTGTGCTCGTGATGTCATCAGTGTTCCAAAAAGAAAGGAAATTCCTCTGTAGCTAATAAGTACTGGAAGAATTAAGATTTTTTTAATAGAAGTAATTTACAAATATGTTTAACTTTCTGCCACCAGTTGATTTAAAAGAAAAAAGGTTTTCACCGGAGTACCCCTTTAACAGTGTGAAATGAGCCTTAAATGGGCACTCTCATTAAAAAAAAAATTTTAAAACACATTTTTTGCTATTGCACTCCTTATGGTAAATAAAACATCTTTCTAATGCACTTAGGTTAAAAAAAATGTTTTCTATGTTTTATTTGTGTTTATAAAAAAAAAAAAGCCACCACTAGGTGTCTCCCTACTTGTCCAGAGCACATTTTCCCCCATCTTTTACACTGACTTTAAACTCCTGCTGGCACGGCAGAAGTCCAAAATCAGGTAATTTAACAAGATCATGTGAGGTACACTTTAAATACTCAAAAAGAAAGCTGATATCTTCTTTCATATATATATATATTTGTATTTTATAATTATACAAGACTCTGTTGGTCAAAACCTATTAACCCCGTAAGGACCAAGCGTTTTTAAGTTTTTGCATTTTCGTTTTTTTTCCACCTAAAAATCCATATTATGGCTCATTTTTTGCACCACCAATTCTACTTTGCAGTGACATTAGTAATTGTACCCAAAAATTCACATTGAAACGGATAAAAAAAATCATTGTGCGACAAAATGTAAGAAAAAACGCCATTTTGTAACTTTTGGGGGCTCTCGTTTCCTTTGTTTGATTTTGTTGTACTTCTGGGAAAAAAAAAATCATAACTACATACAGGAAAATTTGTACGTTTAAAAATGTCCTCTTCTGACCCCTATAACCTTTATTTTTCGACATATGGGGATGGCTAATTTTTTGCGCCGTGATCTGAAGTTTTTATCGGTACCATTTTTGTTCAGACTTTTTGATCACTTTTTATTTATTTTTTAATGATAGAAAATGTAACCAAAAATATGCTATTTTGGACTTTTTGAAATTTTTGGCCACGTACGCCATTGACAATGCGGTTTAATTAACTATTCGGACATTTACGCATGCGGTGATACCACATGTTTTTTATTTACACACTTTTTTTTTAAATTGGAAAATGGTTCATTCTGACATTTATTAGGGAAGGGGTTAAATCACATTTATTAGCTTTTTTTTTTATTTTTTTACTTTTTTTAGGCTGCATTCACATCTCATTTTTACACTACGGGTGCCGGATCCGGCTGGGGGAGGGGCAAACCGGGCTCTCCCGTACCCCGGCCGAACCAGCGCTGAACTCCAGTTACTTTACTGAGCCGTCCGGAATGAAGCGGTGACTTAGGTTGGCTCATTTTTTACCCGTATCCAGTTTTGTGACCGGACCTAAAAGCGTAATATACTACGGCTGGGTAAGGGAGAGCCCGGTTTGCCCCTCCCCAGCCGGATCCAGCACCCTTAGTGTAGAAAAGAGATGTGAATGCAGCCTTATGCAGTGTTATAGCCCCCTCTAGTGGCTATATTACTGCATACACTGATTGCAGACACTGTTCAATGCGTTGTCATAGCATTGCATTGATCGGTGTTTTCTGCGCCTGTTTGCTCAAGCCTGTATTTCAGGCTTGGAGCAATCAAACGCCGATCGGACAGCCAGGAAGAAGGCAAGACGCTTCCCGCTGTCCTCTCAGCTGTCCGGAACGCCATGATTTCACCCGCTGAGCTAACCGGCAGTGCATTCTCCTGTTTTAGAAGGGATCGGCGATATCTGGTATTAGCCGCAGTTCCCGGTTGTTGATAGCAACCAGGACCCCGCAGATAAGAAACGCGCTTCACATATCGGCCACGGACGTAAATATACGTCCGTGGTCATTAAGGGATTATAGAAAATCCTAATAAAACATTAACCTGTTGGGGACGGAGGGCGTATGGACGCCTTCGCATCCGGTACTTAAGGACGGAGGGCGTACCTGTACGCCCTCCACATTTCCTACTGCCACTCGCCGGGCGGTGATCGGACCGGGATGACTGCTGAAATCATTCAGAAGGCATCCCGTGCCAATGCCCGGGGGGGTCCTGACACAACACCTTCTCTCCCCCCCCCCCCCCCCCCCCAATGTCAGCGCAGATTTGCAGCTTTTCCGGGTCATGTGGGTCTATGGCGACCAAGAAAATAAGGGCGATTGGGGTTTTCCAAGACACCCACAATCCCCCTGCCCCTGCTATTGGTCGTCTAGAAGCGACAACCAATAGCAGATTGGGGGCGGGGGGGTTAACTTTCGGTTTCCCCATTCTGCCCACCCACAATAGGGGGGGCAGAACGGGGAAACCGAAGGGGATCGGCGCTGAACGTCCACTTACCTGTCGGCGGAGGCGACAATCAGCGGCGGGGATCATGGCAGAAGAGGGCGGCGATGCGGCTCTCTGGATCCTACGGAAGCCGGTGAGTTGCCTAGCAACATCTGGAGGGCTACAGTTTGAGACCACTATATAGTGGTCTCTAAACTGTAGCCCTCCAGATGTTGCAAAACTACAACTCCCAGCATGCCCAGACAGCTGTTTGCTGTGTGGGCATGCTGGGATTTGTAGTTTTTCAACAGCTGGAGGGCTACAGTTTGGAGATCATTGTGCAGTGGTCTCTATAAACTGTAGCCCTCCAGATGTTGCAAAACTGCAGGCTGGAGGCACACTGTTTGGAAAATACTGAGTTAGGTAACAGAACCTAACTGAAGGTTTTCCAAACAGTGTGTCTCCAGCTGTTGCAAAAGTACAACTCCCAGCAAGCATGGTCTGTCAGTGCATGCTGGGAGTTGTAGTTTTGAATCAGCTGGAGGTTTGCCAGGAATGTACAGGGTACATCACATGGGCGGTTTACAGAGGGTTTCCTGCTTCAAGTTTGAGCTGTGGAAAATTTTCCACTGCAGCGCAAACTCCTAGTGGGAAACTCACCGTAAACCGCCGCCAATGTGAATGTACCCTAAAAACATTACACTACACTAACACATAATAAAGGGTAAAACACTACATATACACCCCCTTACACTGTCCCCTCCAATAAAAATGAAAACGTATCGTACGGCAGTGTTTCCAAAATGGAGCCTCCAGCTGTAGCAAAACAACAACTCCCAGCATTTCCGGACAGCCACTGACTGTCCAGGCATGATGGGAGTTTAGCAACAGCTGGAGGCATCCTGTTAGGGGTATTCTATGCCAGTGATTCCCAATGTCCACCCCTATGCAATCCCTTATTAAGTGCTCAAATACGCATGGCGCTCTCTCACTTCGGAGCCCTGTCGTATTTCAAGGAAACAGTTTAGAGCCACATATGGGGTATTTCTGTACTCAGGAGAAATTGCACTACAAATTTTGGGGGGCTTTCTCCTTTTACCCCTTATGAAAAGGAAAAGTTGGTCTACACCAGCCTGTTAGTGTAAAAAAATTTACATTAACATGCTGGTGTTGCCCCATACTTTTTATTTTCACAAGATGTAAAAACAAAAAAAGATTTGTAACTCAATTTCTCCTGAGTACGGAAATATCCCATATGTGGGCGTAAAATGCTCTGCGGGCGTACAACAAGGCTCAGGAGTGAGAGCGCATTATGTACAGTTTTGGCCTAAATTGGTGATATGCACAGGGTTGGCTGATTTTACAGCATTTCTGACATAAACGCAAAAAAATTTATACCCACATGTGGCCCCATTTTGGAAACTACACCCCTCACGGAACGTAACAAGGGGTATAGTGCGCCTTAACACCCCACAGGTGTTTGACTAATTTCCATTAAAGTTGGAGGGGATAATAAAGAAAAACTTTTTTTTCACTAAAATGCTGGTGTTACCCTAAATTTTTCATTTTAACAAGGTTAAATAGGAAAGAAAAGCCCCCCCAAAGTTTGTAACCCCATTTCTTCTGAGTAAGAACATATCCCATATGTGAATGTAAAGTGCTCTGCGGGTGCACTACAATGCTCAGAAGAGAAGGAGCGCCATTGGTCTTTTGGAGAGAAAATTTGTCCGGAATTGAAGGCCACATAGTGCCAGAACAATGGACCCCCCCCCCCCCACATTTGACCCCATTTTTGAAACGACACCCCTCACGGAATGTCATAAGGGGTACAGGGAGCATTTATGCCCCACAGGTGTCTGACAGATTTTTGGAACAGTGGTCCATGAAAATGAAAAATGTAATTTTTCATTTGCACAGCCCGCTGTTCCAAAGATCTGTCAAACGCCAGTGGGGTGTAAATGCTCACTGCACCCCTTATTAAATTCTGTGAGGTGTGTAGTTTCCAAAATGGGGTCACATGTGGGGGTCCACTGTTCTGGCACTATGGGGGCTTTGTAAACACACGTAGCACCTGACTTCCATTCCAAACAAATTGTGTCCCCAAAAGCCAATGGCAGTCCTTCTTTTCTGAGCATTGTAGTGTGCCAGCAGAGCACTTGACGTCCACACATGGGGTATTTCCATACTCAGAAGAAATGAGGTTACAAATTTTGGGGGGCATTTTCTCCTATTACCCCTTGTAAAAATTTAAAATTTTGGAAAAAAAATAGCATTTTTGTGAAACATTTTTTTTTTTCATTAACACATCCGACTTTAACAAAAAGTCATCAAACACCTGTTGGGTGTTAAGGCTCACTGTACCCCTTATGTTCCTTGAGGGGTGTAGTTTCCAATATAGTAGGCCATGTGTTTTTTTTTCTTCTGCTCTGACACCATAGGGGCTTCCTAAATGCGACATGCCTCCCAAAAACCATTTCAGCAAAATTTGCTTTCCAAAAGCCAAATGTGACTCCTTCTCTTCTGAGCATTGTAGTTCACCCGCAAAGCATTTTACATCCTAACATGGGGTATTTCCATACTCAGAGATGGGGTTACAAATTTTGGGGGGCGTTTTCTCCCATTACCCTTTGTAAAACGGGTAAATTTGGGGGGGAAATGCACTTTAGTGCAAAAATTTTTTTTTACATTTACACATCTGACTGTAACGAAATGTCACCAAACACCTGTGGGGTGTTAAGGCTCACTGGACCCCTTGTTATCTGCCTTGAGGGGTGTAGTTTGCAAAATAGTATGCCATGTGGGGGTATTTCTGTTGTTCTGGCACCATAGGGGCTTCCTAAATGTGACATGCCCCTCAAAAACCATTTCAGAAAAACTCACTCTCCAAAATCCTATTGTTGCTCCTTCCCTTCTGAGCCCTCTACTGTGCTCGCCGAGCACTTCACATACACATATGCGGTATTTCCTTACTCGAGAGAAATTGGGTTACAAATTTTGGGGGCTTTTTCTCCTATTACCCCTTGTAAAAATTCAAAAACTGGGTCTACAAGAACATGTGAGTGTAAAATATGAAGTTTGAATTTTCTCCTTCACTTTGCTGCTATTCCTGTGAAACACCTAAAGGGTTAACACATTTTCTGAATGTCATTTTGAATACTTTGAGGGGTGCAGTTTTTATAATGGGGTCATTTATGGGGTATTTCTAATATGAAGGCACTTCAAAACTGAACTGGTCCCTGAAAAATTAGAAAATTGCTGCTATACTTTGAAGCCCTCTGATGTCTCCCAAAAGTAAAAACATGTCAACTTTATGATGCCAACATAAAGTAGACATATAGTATATGGGAATCAATATTTAATTTATTTGGAATGTCTATTTTCCTTACAAGCAGAGAGCTTCAAAGTTAGAAAAATGCAAAATTTTCTATTTTTTCATCAACTTTTGGAATTTTTCACCAAGAAATTATTCAAGTATCGACAAAAAGTTACCACTAATATAAAGTAGAATATGTCACGAAAAAACTTTCTTGGAATCAGAATGAAAAGTAAAAGCATCCCAGAGTTATTAATGCTTAAAGTGACAGTGGTCAGAATTGCAAAAAATTCTTCCGCCTTAGGGTTATAATGGGCTCCGTCCCCAAGGGGTTAAAAGCTATGTAGATCAGGAATTATAACTGAGACAGAGGGCTCTGTGCAGCGCTGAAGTCCTAGTGGAAGGCAGGCTTTAGTAAACGATGTCCATCCTATAATCTTTATAGAATGTGGAAGGTGATGACCAACAGGCTGCTTTATAGCTGCATTCACATATATTCTATTTCTGCCTAGAATGTGAAACCTCTGATAGAGTGGACAGGAAAATATATGGTCCAGGCCCTGAGCTTGGTAAGCAAGAAAATGGCATTCCTTCTTCCTAGGTGCTGGCCAGTGTGATCTGAAATGAACAGTTTTAGTAACACCCAACTTGTGCCAGCATTCTTCCTTCTCAGATTTTGGTGATGGAAAGAAAACTGGATGCTCAATTTTTTGGTTTATGTAAGCTTTCTTTAAAGTTCTCAGGTGGTATCTCTTTTTCTATTATCTTTATGCACCATTTTTTTTTGTATGTTACCTCTATCGCATCAGTTGTCAAAAAAAAAAAAAAATTGTGATAAGTGATAAGCTTGACCCTCACAGGAGGTCATGTGCCACAGAAGGGAATGTGGCAAAACCAGAAGATAAAAGATGATAATAATAATACATCAGGCTAGGTAGCAGTTAATGTACCACAGGATAAGTAAACCAGGAATTAAAAAAGGGGTTTGAGTAACAGAACAGGTATATCACAAGTTATATGTAGAGACTGCATGACCTGTGGGAGATCAGGAACAGGGGATCTGAAAGGGTAGCATTCATTTTTTTCATACAATATGGGGAGCCTTTTAACAAATAACCTCAACAAAAGTTATATTAAGGTCTTACCCCAAAGCAGAAACTGTGTCAAACTTGGTTGGATAAAAATTTTGTATAGAAGGGGGAAAAAGTGCCTTTCTGGTAATGCAAACATTTTCGAATATCGTTAAGATGGGACTATGGTCACATTCTAGAGAACTGTGTGAACACAGCACTTGTCTGAGGTAAAGCCAACAATGCCCCAGATAAGGGTATGTTCACACTGTGTAAACAGACAAGTACTATTTTCTGAGGAGTCCTCACCAATCTTCATCAAAACCCTCTTCAATTTCCCATCAATTCCTTGCCAAAAATCCTCATCCATAATCCTCCCATTCCACACAGAATCCTCATCATCAAAAAAGCAGAAATTAAAGAGATTATCCAGGATTAGACAAGAAATAGTTGCTTTCTTCCATAAACAGCACCACTCTTGCCCTCAGTTTCTGTGAAGTATTGCAGCTCAGTTGCATTGAAGTGAATGGGGTTGTAATAACACACATTCTGAGGAAAGGTGTTACTGACGGCTGTTAGTGCAAAAAACTAACTTTGTTTTTTAATCCTGGAAAACCCATTAAAGGGGTAGTCCAGTGATCGGACCTCCAGGGAATAGACACTTATCCCCTATCCTGTCGATAGGGGATAAGTTGTTTTTTTTGCTAGCCCACCCCTTTGAATAATTGTTAAATGTCACATTAAAGTTAATTGGACTAGTATTCTAGACAGATTTCAGGTAGATTTTGAAGCAGAATTAAAATAGCATGACCATCCCTGTGATTTTGGCTAAATCTTGGCAAGTAGGAATGTCCCGATACCACTTTTTTAAGTACGAGTACCGATACTTTTATTAGTACTCACGCATACCAATTACCGATACAATACAATAAATGGCACATGGAAAAATATGTGATTTGAAGTCAATTTCATGTCCAATCCTCTCCATTTCATCATAGTTATTCCCATCCTTTTAAGTAGCCATTCCAATCATACTGTCAGAATGGGCTATATAAAATTTGGGTAATGGGCTATATGAGGGGGGAATGGACATATAAGGAGAATGTAAATGAGGGGAACGGGCACATGAGGGGAGGAATGGGCATATAAGGGGAATGGGCTATATGAGGATATGAAATTCATATGTCCATTCTCCCCCATAGTTTCCCATTTCCCCCCTTATATGCCTGTTCTCCCTCATTTGCACCCCTTTCATTTGCCTATTTCCCTCCTCATATAGCCCATTTTCCCCCTTATTTAATGACTTTTCACTGAATGAACATAAAATGGAAAGAAATAAACTCAATTTCTCCTCCATTTCATGCACCATATTTGCCTGCTCTTATTGCTCCCTCCAATGCAGATGCACCATGGAGTACTGGGAGGAAGTGGCTTTAACTTCTTCTTAGTGCTAGGCAACCTAAGGGACTTTGGAGCCACCGGTGCACAGAAGTCCCACCTCCATGCCGATTAGCTGAGACACGGGACCCACCGATCAGCTGATCTGGTATTGGTGATATTTGCATGAGTACAAGTACATGTGCAAATGTCTGGTATCGGTCCCTATACTGGTATCGGTACATCCTTACTAGCAAGAATGGTGCGATTTTACCGCAATCAACAATTAATAAGGCACATGTACAGGTCTAAACCTTAGAACAAAGAACCCCAGAGGGTTCAGAATAATCCTTATAACATATGTCTATATTTAGATGATAAACTTTATTGATGTTTAATAAAAGAAGTGAGCAAACACGATTACAACTGCAGTCTCCAATCATTGCTGACAGTTTATCTCCTTGATAATGTTATAAGGAGAAAAGAGAAAAACCGGCAACTCACCATATTCAATTCTTCCGACTTCTTTATTGAAGTAGATACTCACATAAAATACCATAGGGAGGGGACATATGAAGGGGGTATACCACAGGCAACAAGCTCCGTTTCATACTTAATTAGTGGCCGGATGAAGTACTAATTAAGTACGAAATGGAGCTTGTTGCCTGTGGTATACCCCCTTCATATGTCCCCTCCCTATGGTATTTTATGTGAGTATCTACTTCAATAAAGAAGTCTGAAGAATTGAATATGCTGAGTTGCCGGTTTTTCTCTTTTCTCCTTATAACATTATGAAGATTCCACTGTCAAGTTAACCAGAGCACCACCATACACCCGCACCCGGCAGTATATATCTACCTCCATCCACCTCCGAATATCCTCGTTGTGCCGGACTGTCTAACACGTATATTGTCTCCTTGATAAAGCCAGGGCCGGCTATGCCTATAGGCAACATAGACAGCTGCCTAGAGAGCACTCTTGATGGGGGCCACTGCTCTGCCAGCAGCAATAAAGTTAGCCAGCATCCGAAGCACCCACCCATCCGGCAAAACCCTGCCAAAACCCCTGATTGATTACATTAGGAGAAGGTTTGTTACAGTGTGTCACCCCAGTAGTAATCAGATTACATTAGGAGGGGGTTTGTTACAGTGTGTCACCCCAGTAGTAAGGTGATTACATAAGAAGAAGGTTTGTTACAGTGTGTCACCCCAGTAGTAAGGTTATTACATAAGAAGGAGGCTGTTATAGTGTGTCACCCCAGTAGTAAGGTGGGGGCGTGTCAAGGGGCGGCAAAATGAGCTTTGGCCTAGGGTGGCAAAAATCCAATGCAGGTGGCAATGCAGGGAAGGGGAAGTGAGGTAATATAGGCCTGGAGCAGGTGAGCTAATTACACTGATTGGGCTGGGCACCAATTAGTGGTGCACTGGCCCTTTAAATCTTAGAGAGCTGGCGCGCCGCGCCCTAGAGAGCGGAGCCGCGCGCCAGGACGTGACAGACGGGGACCGGGACAGGTAAGTAGATTGGGATGCGATCCGCGAGCGGGTGCGACCCGCTATGCGGATCGCATCCCCGCCGGCAGTGTCAGTGCAGCACTCCCGGTCAGCGGGTCTGACCAGGGCGCTGCAGAGAGGAGAACGCCGCGAGCGTTCCGGGGAGGAGCAGGGACCTGGAGCGCTCGGCGTAACATCCATGTTGGGGGTAGTAGTACAGAGGATAAGGGATCGACCACACCGTCACTTCTGAGACCCAATGCAATCAGCAGTTATAAAGAGGGGGAGCCAGTGGCATGCTGCACTCCCCTGCGATGTATATACTACTCTGTAAACTTTCATTTTGAAATCCCCCGCCGGGAGCCCTGAATGGCTGGCACTGAGGAGCCATTCAGGGTTCTCGGCGAGGTTTTTAAACTACTACTTTGACCCCGAAATGTATGCCCCCCATGCATATTTATAATAGTTCTTTGGCCCCAGTGTGCATATCCTTAACCCCCAGTGTCCTTATTACCCCTCCTGCTGCCTGCTCCTCATCTGCTTGGAGCAGGGCAGCAGCGGGGACATGGCAGCGGTGAATGAATGAAGCCCACATGTCCCGCATGTAGGCTTCATTCACCGGCGCCGCCCGACATGTCCCCGCTGCTGCCCTGCTCCTAGCTCAATTAGCTCACCGCTGGGACATGTCTGTTCTCTGCTGCTCATCTCCATACCCGACAGAGATGAGCAGCAGAGAATAGACATGTCTCGGCGGTGCACTGATTGCGCTAGGAGTGGGGCAGCAGCGGGGACGTGTAGGACGGCTGCGGCGGTGGTGAATACATGAATTAATGAAGCCTACATGCGGGACATGGCTTCGTTCATTCACCTCCGCCGGTTCCCGACATGTCTCCGCTGCTGCCCTGCTTCAAGAAGATGAGAAGCAGGCAGCGGGAGGGGAAATAAGGACACAGGGGGGACAAGGATAAGCACACTGGGGCCAATGAATTATTATAAATATGCATACATTTAAGGGTCAAAGTAGTAGTTTAAAAACCCTGTCGGGGACCCTGAATGGCTCCTTGGTGCCAGCCATTCAGGGCTCCTGGAGGGGGATTTCAAAATAAAAGTTTACATAGTAGTATATACATCACAGGGGAGCAGAGCATTCCGGCCACTCCCCTGCTTTATAACTGCTTATCACATTGGGTCTCAGAAGTGACATCTGGTGCGATCAATCCCTTATCCCCTGTACTTCTACCCCCAACATGGAACAGACTCTGTTGCATGATGGGGATAGTAGTACAAACACTAATGTAGCCTCCCTAGCCGCCGTCAGACTCCCGCAGCTGGGGGAACTACTACTACCATCTTGGAAATGAGTCTGTTCCATGATGGGAGTAGTAGTAGTCCCTCAGCACTGCAGGAGTCTGCTGATGTCACCTCTTCTGACCATGCGAACAGGTAATAACAGTTCAGAAATGGATATTATAAACCGGAGGCAAACAGATGACATTAAAGGTTCATTCGCTTGCCATAGACTTCAATGTTAAATTTATAATATCCGTTTCAATTCTGTTATTTTTGACGGGAGAAAAAATACTGCATGCACCATCATTTCTCCCGTCAAAATGAAACGGAACAGAAAACAAACGGGTGATAAAGGATTGTAAAAAAAAAATACCATGGACATCAATGCAACCTGTTTAAAAATTATCAAACAGGATTGCAGAACTTGCATGAATTAACGAGCCTTAAGAGTGGTGCAGTGGCCCAAAGCAACCAATCAGATAGCTTTTTTTTTTTAAAAGGCCTCTTATTGAAAGGTAAACCTTCCAACCAGTCTGGGGTCCAGAGCCCTCTGGTTCAGGGTTTTATTAAGAATAATATTAACCCCTTTAAAGGTGTACTCTTTTTTTTTTTTTCAAATCAACTGGTGCCAGAAAGTTAAACCAATTTTGTAAAATAAAAATCTTAATCCTTCCAGTACTTATCAGCTGCTGTATGCTCCAGAGGAAGTTATTTTCTTTTTAACCCCTTAAGGACGCAAGGTTTTTGCACTTTGTTTTTCACAGTCTAAGAGTCCTATAGATGTTTGATTGTTTGTTCTTTGGCAAACTCTAAGTACCATTTTGTGTGTCTTTTACTGAGGAGAGGCTTCTTTCTAACCACTTTGTCATAAAGTCCACATTGGTGGAGTGATGGTTGATCTTTTGAACGTTTCTGCTATCTACACACAAGATCTTTGGAGTTTGGCTTGAGTGACCATTGGGTTCTTGATCTCTGTTAGCATCACCCATCTCCCCTGATTACTTAGTTTGGTAGGATTGCCAAGTTCTAGTAAAAGTCTTGGTTTTTCCAAATTTCCCCCTTTAAGAATTATGGAGGTCACTGTATTCGTAGTACCCTTCAGTGCAGAAGATTTTTTTTATGACTCTCTTCCCGATCTGTCTCTGAACTCTACAGGCAGTTCTTTCAACCTCATGGCTTGGTTTTTGCTCTGATGTATATTGTCAGCTGTAAGACCTTATATAGACAGGGGTGTGTCTTTCCAAATCAAGTCCAATAAACTGAATATCCCACAGGTGACTCCAGTCAACCTGTAGAAACATCTCAAAGATCATCAAGATAAATAGGAGGGCACCAGAGCTAAGTGTCATAGCAAAGAGTCTAAATACTAAATAGTTTTTCCAATAGATCACCCCTTGGGGCAATCCAATAGTACCCTAATTTCCCATATACCCACTAAAATATTTAAACTTTATTGTTAATTGGATCAAAAAATATATATATCAAAAATATCCACACTTTAAAAAGGTATCAGAGCAGTACTCCCTGGTTTGTATCCAAACACTGTAAGTATCTCCACTGAGACTATTATCGTTATCTTTCGCTGAGTGTGCCTGCAGCTCACACTCAAGCTTCCTCCGGAGACTGCTCTGATTTACTTAAAAACACCCTACTCAGCCCCCCCCCCCGACATGGGAAGCCCCATACCTCTTGACAAAGCTACATAGTAGCGAAACATGTCGGGGGGGCTGAGTAGGGTGTTTTTAGGTAAATCAGAGCAGTCTCCGGAGGAAGCTTGAGTGTGAGCTGCAGGCACACTCAGCGAAAGTTAACGATAATAGTCTCAGTGGAGATACTTACAGTGTTTGGATACAAACCAGGGAGTACTGCTCTGATACCTTTTTAAAGTGTGGATATTTTTGATATATATATTTTTTGATCCAATTAACAATAAAGTTTAAATATTTTAGTGGGTATATGGGAAATTAGGGTACTATTGGATTGCCCCAAGGGGTGATCTATTGGAAAAGTGATTGGATTAACCCTCCATATACTGGTCTTGACCAGTGCATTGATTAAATACTAAATAGGGTGCAGCTGTGCTTGGGGAGAAGATGGCTAGAAGGGTGGAGGAGTGTTTAAACTAGGGACTAGAGGGGGAAGACAGTGTAGATAGAGAGGGGGGACTTAGTAATGTACCTAGGGGTAGAGCGGAGGGAGGGGTTAGAATAGTTAATACGGATAGGCTTCATAGGAAGAAAAAACATACACCATTGAACTGCATGATGACTAATGCCAGAAGTCTGTCCAATAAAACTGACGAACTGGAGTGGTTGATGTCTAAAGAAAATTATGACATAGTGGGTATAACAGAGACTCGGTTGGACGATAGCTGTGACTGGGCGGTCAACATACAGGGTTATAATCTATTCAGGAAGGATCGGACTAAACGGAAAGGGGGAGGAGTTTGTCTGTATGTGAAATCCAGTCTGAAGGCCGCACTGCGGGAGGATATATGGAAGGGAAACGATAATGTGGGGTCATTATGGGTAGAAATATATGGAGATAAAAAAAAAATTCTGATAGGGGTTTGTTATAAGCCACCAAACATAATGGAAGAGACAGAAGATCAATTACTGAGGCAAATAAACAAGGCAGCAAATCAGAATGATGTGATAATAATGGGGGACTTTAACTATCCTGATATAAACTGGGAGACTGAGACCTGTGAATCTCATAAAGGAAACAGGTTTCTGACTACAGCTAAAGACAATTATCTGTCCCAAATGGTGCAGGGCCCGACCAGAGGGGGCGCCCTACTAGACTTAATATTAAACAACAGACCTCACAGAGTAACTAATGTGCAAGTAGAAGGACACCTAGGAAATGATGATCATAATATAATACATTATAACTTGTTCTTCAATAAGGGAATCTCTTTAACAATGAACTTTAGGAAGGCAAAGTTTGATCAGCTCAGAGAAGCCCTTAACAATATAAAATGGGATAATGTCCTCAAAAAACAAGAATACTGACACTAAATGGGAGACTTTTAAAGATATCTTAAATTATCACTGTAATAAATATATACCTTATGGGAATAAAAGGGTCAGAAATAAAAGAAAACCAATATGGATGAATAAAAACATTAAAGGGGCAATAAAGGACAAATATAAAGCATTTAAAATACTAAAAGAGGACAACAGTGAAGAAGCATTAAAAAGCTATAGAGAAAAATTTTAAATATGTAAAAAACAGATAAAAGCCGCAAAAATAAAGACAGAAAGACTCATTGCCAAAATGTTCTTTAACTATATTAATAGCAAAAAGGTCAACAATGAAAGTGTGGGCCCCTTAGAAAATTATGAGGAAGAAATTATAAACGGGGATCAGGAAAAAGCAAATATATTAAACAAATTCTTCTCCACTGTATTCACCGAGGAAAATGAAATGCCAGGTGAAATACAGTGAGATAAGGTAAACTCCCCAGTACAGGTCACCTGTCTAACCCAGGAAGAAGTACAGTGCCGCCTACAAAAAATCAAAATAGACAAATCACCAGGTCCAGATGGCATTCACCCCTGTGTTCTAAAGGGATTAAGTAATGTTATAGGCAGACCCCCTATTTTCAATATTCAAGGACTCTATAGTAACAGGGACTGTTCCCCAGGACTGGCGCATAGCAAATATGGTGCCAATATTTAAAAAGGTAACAAAAGGTGACCAAGGGAATTATAGGCCTGTTAGTTTAACCTCCGTTGTATGTGAATTGTTTGAGGGTTTCCTAAGTGATGCTATTTTGGAGTATCTTGATAAAAATAAATGTATGACTCCATATCAGCATGGATTTATGAGGGATCGGTCCTGTCAAACTAACCTGATCATCTTTTATGAGGAGGTGAGCTCCAGACTGGACCAGGGGGAATCGCTGGATGCCACATTTCTGGATTTTTCCAAAGCATTTGATATGGTGCCACATAAAAGATTGGTGCATAAAATGAGAAGGATTGGGCTGGGGGAGAATGTGTGCAAGTGGGTAAGTAACTGGCTCAGTGATAGGAAACAGAGGGTGGTTGTTAATGGTGCTTATTCTGATTGGGTGACTGTTACTAGTGGGGTACCACAGGGTCAGTATTGGGTCCTGTCCTATTTAATATATTCATTAATGACCTTGTAGAGGGGTTGAATAGTAAAGTAACAATCTTTGCAGATGATACTAAACTCTGTAAAGTGGTAAACACTATAGAGGACAGTGCACTGTTACAAATGGATCTGGATAGGTTGGAGGTTTGGGCTGGGAAGTGGCAAATGAGGTTCAACACTGATAAATGTAAGGTAATGCACATGGGGAGGAAAAATCCGGGCTGGGGTTATGTATTAAATGGGAGAACACTTGGGACGACTGACGTGGAAAAGGACTAAGGAGTCTTAGTTAACAGTAAATTTAGCTGTAGTGACCAGTGTCAGGCTGCTGCTGCCAAGGCAAATATAATCATGGGGTGCATCAATAGGGGCATAGATACCCACGACAAGGAAATAATTCTACCGCTGTACAAATCACTAGTCAGACCACACATAGAATACTGTGTACAGTACTGCGCGCCAGTGTACAAGAAAGATATATTGGAGCTGGAGAGGCTTCAAAGACGGGCAACCATAGTAATACGGGGAATGCGAGGACTACAGTACCCAGAAAGATTATCAGAATTAGGGTTATTTAGTTTAGAAAAAAGAAGTCTTAGGGGAGACCAAATAACTATGTATAAATATATCAGGGGACTGGACAGAGATCTCTCCCATGATCTGTTTATACCCAGGACTGTATCAATAACAAGGGGGCATCCTCTATTTCTAGATGAAAGAAGGTTTCTACACCAGCACAGATGGGGATTCTTTACTGTAAGAGCAGTGAGACTGTGGAATTCTCTGCTTCAGGTAGTCATGGTGAATTTAAAAGGGGTCTGGATGCATTTTTGGAGAGTAATAACATTACAGGTTATGGATTCTAGATCTGTAGGGACAGAACATTGATCCAGGAATCTATTCTGATGCCATATTTGGAGTCAGGAAGGAATTTTTACCTCTAGTATGATGGTTTTTTGCCTTCCTCTGGATCAACTCAGTAAGGACTCAGTAGGGTTATAGGTTGAACTTGATGGACTCTGGTCTTTTTTTCAACCTCAAGAACTATGTTACTATGTTACTTAAGTTCATGCAAAATGTTTATCTTTCTATTTAATGAATTTGTAAATAAAAGTGTTTAAAATTCTGTATTCACATTCTCCTTAACCTCTTCAGGACACAGGGCGTATGGATACGCCCTGCATTCCGAGTCCTTAAGGACCGAGGGCGTATCCATACGCCCGTGGGAAATCCGGTCCCCACCGCTAGCCGGTTGGGGACCGGAGCCAGATGCCTGCTGAAATCATTCAGCAGGCACCCTGGCACATCGCCCAGGGGGGTCCTGAGACCCCCCATGTCGGCGATCGGAGAAAATCGCATGTTAATTCAGACATGCGATTTTCTCCAATTCCAGGCTGATCTGGTCTCTGGTGACCCGATCACCCGGAAAATAGGGCTGATCGGAGTTGTCAGCAACAGCCCCGATCAGCCTAAAGGATAGGAGTGAGGTCGCAAAGCTGCGATCTACTCCTATCCCCTATCATAACTCAACCCCCCGTTCTGCCCGCCCCTGGATGTCGAGGGGCTCTGGGAAGAAGATGGAGGCCGTACCTGCAGGAGAAGATGCCTGGGGACCTGGTATCTTCGCTGGAGCCTGCAGGATCCTGATCAGGTAGGGAATCGACAGTGGGGGGGGGGGGGGGGGATTGAAAGTGAAAGTAAATTGATCTTTACTGTGGCAACCACTAGGGGGGCCAAACTGCAACTCCCAGCATGCCCAGACAGCCAAAGGCTGTCTGGGCATGCTGGGAGTTGTAGTGTTGCAACATCTGGAGGGTCACAGTTTGGAGACCACTGTTACAGTGGTGCCCAGACAGTAGCCCTACAGATGTTGCCAAACTACAACTCTCAGCATGCCTCGACTGCCCAGGCATGCTGGGAGTTGTAGTTCTGTAACATCTATCCCTTCAGATTTAGCAATTTTCATGACATTTTTGAAAATTGCTGCTCTACTTTGAAGCCCTCTAATTTTTTGAAAAAGCAAAAATATGTCCATTTTATGATGCCAACATAACGTGGACATATTGTATTTGTGAAGAAAAATAAAATTTATTTGGAATATCCATTTTCCTTACAATTAGAGAGCTTCAAAGTTAGAAAAATGCAGCAAAAAAGGATGCAATTAACGCCGAAAATTTACCACCAAAATAAAGTAGAATATGTCACGAAAAAACAATCTCAGAATCAGAATATTCAGTAAAAGTGTTTTCGCATTATTAATTCGTAAAGTGACGGTGGTCATAATTGCGAAAAAGGGCTCAGTCCTTAAGGTGAAAAAGGGCTGCGTCCTTAAGGGGTTAAGAGGTATTGAGAGCAGAATCATGGGGCAATGTTTACATTTTTCTTTTTCTTTTAGCACATGGCTGCAACATTACACAATGTGAAAATATTAGAAGGGTCTGAAGACTTTCCAAATGCACATTAAATTATAGGTGACATTATGTTCAAAGGTTTATATAAGCTTTAAAGGAAAAGCATGCTAAAAGTGTAATTTCCTATACTGTAAGCAGTGTAGAGGGTGCTAAATGCAACATATGGTTATAAATGACATATTGGAGTCTAAGACAAAGAACGGGTTGTTCATCTCTCCACGTGTCCACTAACAAAACACACATGAGTTCTGCAGCCCCTCGGTTCCTCTTGCATTTTCCTCTTTCCCACCATACTATCTGCTTTAGGTTTGGATCTGCCGTAGAATATTTGTTTGTTTGATCTCCCATCTTTTACCCACATTTTTTCCTACTTGAGACTGCAGGGTCTTATTACGGCAATGATTCTGAACTTCTCAAGGGAAGCATAGCAGCACAGCAGTGCCTCTCAGATACCCAGGATGGGTTGGATGTTTATGGATGGCATCTCTGGTATGTCTATGTATGTTATCGCTGGTGCTTCCCTTCTTTTGCTTAGTTTTGGCATTTGGCATCAGCAAGGATCTCTACATTATATGGTGAGTAGCAGCTTTTACCCTCGCATTTGTTACATTAGTATTAGCGCACATTTCTATGTATAATAGTTCATTATGGTAAATAGATATTTATAGACAGTGGTCCCTCAAGATACAATATTAATTGGTTCTGGGACGACCATTGTATGTTGAAACCATTGTATGTTGAGACCAGAACTCTATGGATACCTGGTTATTGGTTCTGAAGCCACCAAAATGTCATCCAAAAATAGGAAAAAGTGAGAATTAAAGAAAAATAAGTAGATAACTAATATTGATAAAGCAAATCCTTACATATAAAAGTAATAAAGATCTGCTGGGAGCTGTACTCGCTGTCTATTTCACTGTTTCCCAACCAGGGTGCCTCCAGCTGTTGCAAAACTACAACTCCCAGCATGCCCGGACAGCCAAAGGCTGTCCGGGCATGCTGGGAGTTGTAGTTTTGCAACAGCTGTGGGTACCCTGCTTGGGAAAACAATGCTCTATGTAGAGGACAGGAGCTTCTTCGGGGTCCTGTACAGTACACAAAGTGTCCCAAAAAAGTAACATGGAGTTGCCCTCACCTGGTGTCCGAAGGAGCAGGTAACCCTGGGACAGGTAAAGTGTACAGAACATATAGTTCCTCCCTGTACTGTAGGGGGCGCTACCAGACACCAGTCAGTGCATACACTTCAGTAATACAGGGGTTATACCAGTGAAATGCCCATTCTGATTGGTCAGTTCTTCCAGCCATTGGCGCGTTTCACAGATCTGGACTGTCTGTACATTGTATGTTGAGTCTGGTTTCAACTTACAATGGTCCAGAATAGACCATTGTATGTTGAAACTATTGTATGTTGAGGCCATTGTTAGAGGGATCACTGTATTTATTCATTTAATATAGTCGCTTATATTCTGCAGTGTTGTACAGAAATCATCCTCATTCTACATATAAGTTATTGTTCCCAATGATATCAGTAGATTTTTTACATTTAACAGTTCAGGTTTATTTTTCACAGGTACAGGGTGAGAGACAAGCTTGTGGTGTCGTCTTCCCATCACGGAGTGGCAGATGGAAACGCTATACTTTAAATCCCTTGGGATACAAGTGGGATCATGTGAACCTTACATACAGGTTAGTCAATTTAAAAAAAATCCTTTTTTGGGTACTCAAGATGATATAACGCAATTAGTATTATATTAATTAATTTGTCACAATTACTACTAACAATTTTCCACGTTTACTGCTTTGTGTTTTTTTCTCAGAATTGTCCAGTATCCCAGTACTTTAAACAGAGGTGACACCGATAAAGCTTTTGAGATTGCCTTTGGTATGTGGAGTAAGGTTTCCCCTTTAACCTTTAAACATGTACTCCCTAAACACAAGTCGGACCTAAGCATTGGTAAGTGTTCTCAACTTAATAAGTGAAATATGTTACCTAGTTGAGTCATTGTTTTTTTTTTTTTTTTTTTTTTATGTAAGCCTATATAAAGGGTCTTGACAGTAGGGCAAAATCTGACCACCACAAACAAACAAGTGGTGTGGCAACCCAGGACTCAAGAGTGCAGGGGACTGGAGGCTCAGTGAGTATTACGAAGATGGCTGAGGTAGTAGTACTGAAAGATTACTCTGTCTCTGCTGTCAAAGTGGCCAAAGTGGTTCCACTGGTTCTCTTGGACTCCAGTAGGTTGGCACTGTGAAGGGGGGCTGCAATAATAAAGATGGTTACAGTCTTTCCTTAGGGCACATCTTTGTGGTAAGTCTGGTTGCAGGAAAGTGTGGTGCTTTCGATGATGTGCCTGTGAGTTAACCAGACAGAGAGATATTGAAAAGGTAACAGTCTCTTTACTCAATACATTTAGTGAGCAGTCTTCCACAATGGTTTGAGGTAGTCTCTTATGATGTACAAGAGAATGGTGACTGGTGTAATGAAGTACCCTTTGATTTAGAAACATGGCAAGGTGGATGTATGGGGTCTGTGGACAATCTATGCTCTACTTTAGCCATTCCTTAAGGTGTATGTGCTAGTCTTTAATATATTCACTGAAGTATCTTCATTGGTTGGATCCCAGTGATTTTCATGCAATTTGCCTTCTGTTGGGTGAAGGTATTGAGGTATACTGTGACATAATAGCCATCAAGTCTTAAAGGGGCACTCTGCCCCTAGACATCTTATCCCCTATCCAAAAGGATAGGGAATAAGATGTCAGATCGCGGGGGTCCCACCACTGGAGACCCCCGGGATCTCGGCTGCAGGACCCACCTGTTGCGGCTTCCCGAAACGCTGGAGGCTTCGGCTCCCGACAGCTGTGACGTGAGATTGTGACATCATGACTCCGCCCACATGTGACATCCCGCCCCGCCCCTCAATGCAAGTCATAGACTTGCATTGAGGGGACGGGGCGTGACGTCACACGGGGGCGGAGTTGTGACGTCACGATCTCACGTCACCGTGGTCGGGAGCCGAAGCCTCCAGCGTTTCGGGAAGCCGCAACAGGTGGGTCCTGCAGCCGAGATCCCGGGGGTCTCCAGCGGCGGGACCCCCGTGATCTGACATCTTATCCCTTATCCTTTTGATAGGGGATAAGATATCTAGGGGCGGAGTATCCTCCCTTTAAGGCCTTGCCTGAGGCCTTGGAAGCTTCACCTTAATGTCTCTGTAAATTCTCTGTAACTTTCCTTCTGTAATTTTTCATATAGGACTAGGTGTAGCTCTGGGATAAGCAAGTTTATATTGACCGGAGTAGTAATGAATGGAACCTATAGTGCTCAGTGGTGGGCCCTAGCTAATGGAAGATGGTAGGTTGTGTGCTCCTCACCCTTCCTACCCCTAAACTAGTCTACTCTGAACTAGCCTCAACAGGATTTCCTCTCTCTAGGAGGTGTGTAGTTAGAAAGGCTCCTCTTCACACACCAGAATGTTTTAAATGCAATGTAAAATAGTAGTGCTGGCACTCCACGCTGTCTGACGGTGCCAGGTTTAACCAGAGGTGATTGGAGTTTCTGCCGTCACTATTATTCTGTCTGCTTTTCTGTCCCAGTAGTCAAATCTATGTGAGTTTATACTTATCCCTGTCTTGTGGAAAGGGGATAAGTAAATAAAACTCAGAATACCACTTAAAGGGGTACTCCACTGCCCCAGTGTTAGGAACATTTTTGTTCCAACCACTGGGTGCGGGCTGCAGGGGTTGTGACGTCACGTCATGACCCCCACAGCCTGCACCCAGCGTTTGGAACAAAATGTTCCGAGCGCTGGGGCAGTGGAGCACCCCTTTAAGGTGTTATATCTCTGACCTCTGAGTCAGACTGGGTTTTACATTCGGCTTTGGCAGAATTCAACAATCATGACTGCTTCTACTAATGTATCTCTACTTTACTGTAATTATGAATTTCACCCTTGTTATCGTTCTATGTCTGGGACTAATTTTGACAATCCTGAGGTGGATGTCATTGCTAATCTGTGCACAGTCAGGGCCCAAGTTCATCAGAACCTGTGAAAATCCACATCCAAAAAGGAGAACGGATGTAGTTGTGAAATAAAGTGTGGCTGATTGGGCCAGGCGCCAATCAATGGCGCACTGGCCCTTTAAATCTCAGAGAGCCGGCGCGCGCGCCAGGACTGAGCAGACGGAGGACGGGCAGGTGAGGAGATTGGGATGTGAGCCGTGGGCGGGCGCGTCCCGCTACGCGGATCGCATCCCTGCCGGTGACACTAGTGCAGCGCTCCTGGTCAGCGGGTCTGACTGGGGCGCTGCACGGAGATGAACGCCGCGAGCGCTCCGGGGAGGAGCAGGGACCCGGAGCGCTCGGCGTAACAGGATTTTGGGTTACACTGTACAGACCAGTGTCAGAAAGCTGGGTTTGCGTCCGAGACCTTGGGTCTTCCAGCAGGACAGTGACCCCAAACATATGTCAAAAAGCACCCAGAAATGGATGGCAACAAAGCGCTGGAGAGTTCTGAAGTGGTCTGCAATGAGTCCAGATCTATATTCCCATTGAACACCTGTGGAGAGAAAATTGCTGTTGGGAAAAGGCGCCCTTCCAATAAGAGAGACCTGGAGCAGTTTGCAAAGGAAGAGTGGTCCAACATTCCGGCTGAGAGGTGTAAGAAGCTTATTGATGGTTGTAGGAAGCGACTGATTTCAGTAATTTTTTTCCAAAAGGTGTACAACCAAATATTAAGTTAAGGGTGTCAATAATTTTGTCCAGCCCATTTTTTGAGTTTGGTGTGACATTATGTCCAATTTACTCCCCCCCCCCCCCCCTTTTTTTGGTTTAGTTCCAATACACACAAAGGGAAGAAACATGTGTATAGCAAAACATGTGTTACTGCAATCCTTTTCTGTGAGAAATACTTCATTTTCTAGAAAAATGTCAAGGGTGCCAACAATTACGGCCATGGCTGTATATACAGGGGAGAACAGCATATAGGGGAATTTACCTACAGGGGAGAACTAGCCAAAGGGAGACATACCTTCAGGGGGGTCCTACCAACAGGAAGACCTATTTATGGGGGGGGGGGGGGATACAGGAGGCAAACTACCTACAGGTGGGTCCTACATACAGGGGCTAAACTACCTACAGGGGATCCTATATACAGAGGGCAAACTAACTAAAATGGGTTCCTACATATAGGATTAAAAATGAATAATTTTGTGCCATGGTCTGTAGTTTTATCAGTATTACTTTTGCATAGTATTACATTTTTGATCAGTTTTCAGTCAAACGCTGTTGACAGTGCAGGATAAGCCTTAGACTACTTTTCATAGTAACACTCATTTCCAATTATAGGCCTGTGTAAAAGGGCCAGCAATTAGCCGATTTGATCTCTTGTGCAAGCCTACAAATTATCATCATCATCGGTGAAAATGGGATGTGCAGCGGACAATGATGAAATTATAGAGCTACACAAACAATTCAACCCTGCCTGCATTATGGATTGTGCCATGTAAAGGCTCTGTACCGATCAATTAGATTGGTGCTTGTTACTGGGCAGCCATCGACCATCCAGAAAAGCCCCAAAAAGTTTTAGAAGACAATGCAGCAAGGTGCACCAAATATTGCCATCATTTACAACAAAATTAAGGAAAATGCAGATTTATAAATATGCCCTGATAATGTTTGGAGTTCATGACATTGTTTTCTAGTGATACTACTCACACATCCCACTGCCAAAAAGATCTAGAACATGACGGTATCAGGTACCTTATATGCCATTACATATTTGCATGCTGGGTGCATTAGTGGTTCCTCCTCCCATTTAATATGTATATTGTCATTACATTATATCCCTTTTTTTTTCTCATCAAACAGAAAGGAAGCTAAAAACAGCCAGGTCCTACAGTTACATAAATAGCGTAGCTCCAGGTGTTTTTCCATTTGTGTAATTCCCATTACTGACATTGGGAGTTATGCAGTTTATCAGGCTGCCAACTCTGCTGTTTAAGCTTCCTGACCATGTTCTGAAGGCACAAAAAGGCCGTAGATGACTGGGAAGCCAACGTTTTAAGAAAATTGCAAACCCCTTTAAAATGGTCAAATTTTCTTACAGTATTGTACTCTACCGTATGCGGTTCTTTTAACATTGTTGTCTATGAGAACCGTACACAGAATTTCAGAATACGGTTGCACACGGTTTTTCTAATCCGTTTTTGGAGTTGACACATGCGCAGATTGGAATTTCAATAGAACAATAGTAACTTTATAAAATTGCTGGAAAACTAATTCCAACAAAATAGCAAAACTGTTGGCAAAAACTGATGCAAACGGATAGAACCGTACGGGGAAAAATCGTATACATTTTAATTTGGAGTCATACAGTTGTATACGGTTGCATACGGTTTTTGCCATACGTTTTTTAGTGGAAAACCGTATACGGTAACCGTATTTGAAAAACGTGGTGTGAACCCAGCCTTATTCTTACTAGAAGTTTTTGGACAAATTGAAACAATATTGTTTTGCGCCCTCATTCTGATCAGTCAGTGCACGGCAGGGTCATGCCGATTTGACTAAGTAAATTTAACACAAGCGTAATAAGGACACATTTTTGGCATCTGTATTACAGCCACAAATCCCATCCTGACCTCAGGCCTGATGACCCGAACTGAAAGCTGTCAGGATCATCAGACCTGCAGTAGAGACTTGCAGTCATAATACAGAAAAAATGTGTCCATATAAGGCTCATCATAAACTGCCCTAAGACCTAGTATTCAATTTTTATTCCTACCTAAACCTTGTGGAAGAGGCAAAGCACCAAAGATGCTTTTGTATCGATGCTTACCCCAACCTTCTATCCTCTCCTCATAGCCCCTCTTCACCTCCCTGCACTATTCTCTGTACCTGCCTGCCAGAAGACACAATGTTTAAAAGTCCAGGGAAATTTATGTAACCCGAGAGTAACACGATGAGGAAATGTACCAAAATTCCCCTAGACTTTCATTGAACTTTAAACAAAAACCCTCACCTTCGCATAAAGGGATGGGTTACGGTTGATTTAGCACAATACATTTTTAGTCCACATATAAGTAACGTGATTATCGAAATATCTCCAGCCATTTGGAAGTTATGCTAGAACATACATACATATATACACAGGAAGTTTTATACAGAGAGAGAGCGCTATAGGAGTAATAACAAAAAGTCCCGGCACTCACCAAGTTGCAAGCCAATTGGAAGGCAGCAGACAGCAGAGGAAGGCTTTGCCGAAACGCTTCCTGTTTACCCACATACAATAAACACGTATTGGCTTGCAACTTGGTGAGTGCCGGGACTTTTTGTTCTACATACCTATTTTTTTCCACGTGCACCACCCACCACAGAAGGGCTGACTTTTTTTCCTATACTATAGGAGTAATAACAGACATATGACAGAAAACTAAGTTATATGACAACATGCTGCAGATGTATTTAATTGGGAATAAGTCTTTACAGATACTTGTCAGGAGTGGTGACAGGTCCTCAAAACACAGGATTTATCTCAACATGTTCTCTAACCAGGGTATTTTCTAAGGGGCTAGAAACAGACAAATCCCATAAAAAGCGTGGCAGCACTGGGATGATGAAGAAATGATCTTTTCTGCTAGAATCTCCAAAATACAGCAGGGTAGGCATTCTGGGGGCCTAAGGCACAATAATTGTGTTTCTATGATCTATTTTATGTATCATATTTTATTTATAATATTCATTTATTTAGTTATTATTTATTGACCTATACAAAAAGTGTGTACCCTTTATTCATTTTAACACTGAACTTTGTAAAAAGAAAATTTGGACAGAATTACTGTTCATGCATTGAGCCATACAAAAAAAAATAAAAAATTTTTTGTAATCAACTGGTGCCAGAAAGTTAAACACATTTGTAAATGACTTCTATTACAAAATCCTAATCCTTCCAGTACTTATTAGCTGCTGAATACTACAGTGGAAATTCTTTTCCGTTTGAAACACAGAGCTGTCTGCTGACATAAAGACCACAGTGCTCTCTGCTGACATCTCTGTCCATTTTTAGGAACTGTCCAGAGTAAGAGAAAATCCCCATAGCAAACATATGCTGCTCTGGACAGTTTCTAAAATGGACAGAGATGTCAGCAGAGAGCTCTGTGTTTCAAAAAGAAAATTATTTCCGCTGTAGTATTCAGCAGCTAATAAGTACTGGAAGGATTAAGATTTTTTTTTTTTATAGAAGTAATTTACAAATCAGTTTACCTTTCTGGCCCCAGTTGATTAAAAAAAAAAAAAAAGTTTTCCACCTGAGTACCTCTATAATACCTAAATAAATATGGCTTGCTCTGTAAAAAGCACGTTCTCAGTGGCTGCATAGCCTTAGCCGAGTACCTATTCTGGCCCAAACTGTCTTAATTAATTAAAATTCATGTACAGATTAAATATTATTTTAACTTAACCTTTCACTTTCCAGGATTTTACTCCTTTAATCACAGTGACTGCTGGGAATCCCCACTGCACCCCTGTTTTGATGGTCTGAATGGAGAACTTGCTCATGCTTTTCTGCCACCAAGAGGAGAGATTCACTTTGATAACCATGAGTTCTGGGTGCTTGGACCTTCACGATTCAGCTGGAATCAGGGTAAACTCCTTTTTTTAATGCATTTTTTAGGAAAAGTAACCAAATCCAAGCAGCATAGCAATTATATTTCAGAAGCCTTTCAAAACCATTAAGAAATAACCTACCCCCCCCCCCCACCTATCCAATTTCCCCTAGAGTTCTCTAGTATCTCAAGTATTCAATATATTGCTTATTCCAGTAATTTTAAGAACTTAACTCATGTGAGTAGATGATAGCTTTGGATCCAGAAGCATCACACATGGGGGCAGTCCCACAAGATTTGACGCATGGTGCCTCTATTTTAACAGCTATGAAAGCATAAGGGAGAGGCCACGATGAACATCCTATTGACATCTGGTGGGAGCTAGATACCACCTAAGTAAAACCTTTCAGCCTGCTCCTTGCCAGTTTATATTAATGGAGAATTTAGAAGTTGTAATGGCTAGTTAAGCCCATTCTTTTAGTTCAAAAGTCTGTCCCAAATCAAATTCCCAGGCCAACATGTACAGGATTTTGTGAGAGGACATCACTAGAGACGAGTGAATCGAAACTGACGAACCCAAATTCGTTGCAAATTTCATGAAAAATTTGATTTGCAACCAATGCGAATATTACCCCGATTCTATTGCACAAATCGTTTCATTGAACTCCATTTAGTGCCGTCCAGGCTCCAGGGCATCTAAAATGGCAGAACCACATGTCAGTACATGGGGCAAGGAACAGTGGGACGGACGGTAGGAAGGCAGGTAGGCGGGATGACCCTAAATCACATGCAGGATGCAGCCTATCAGCAGCCAGTCACCCCTGTGATATCACAGCCCTATATAATTGGCAGCCATATCGCGGCTTGTCACTTCATTCATTACACTGCAGAGAGATAGGATGGACAGCCTGTGTGTGTTACACAGCAGCGTTTCACCTCCTAGTCACATCAGCGTTCTGGTGGACAGAGAGCAGTGCTTTTTTTCCACTGAAAAGGATTTTTACTGCAGCCATTAACCTCCCAGTCACTTTCTACAGAATTGTATTACAGAGAGGAGCAGAAAACTGTGTGTTGCCTCAGACATTTCAACAAGCTGCCTCAGCTTCATAAACCTTAGCAGAGGAGGCAGGAATAATTTTTCAGCACAATTCTGTGTCTTTGTTTCACAACAAATCTGCTGGTTATACTAGTCTGTAGATGGTATAATACCCAGCAGTCCATTCCTAATAGTCTGTGAGAGAGTGCAATTTTGGGTTTTGTACACAGTGACTGTGTACTGATGGGGATATGCAAAAATAAGTATTTTTAAGCGTACTGTAGCACATTTTTCTGCCCTCATAAGTGCATACCACATACTTACATCTAAGTGGTGTACTATTTTGTACCTGTTAATCTGTCAAGGGCCTACATACTGTGAAAGGACAGCCAAAAGTAATCATCAGATGGTGTTTAACTCAACAGCAACTGTGTGCTGCAGCACTGTTGTGTACTGCTGGTGTTGTTCAAAAATACCTTTTTTAACCCCTTAAGGACTTAGCCCTTTTTCACCTTAAGGACTCGGACGTTTTTTGCAATTCTGACCACTGTCACTTTAAACATTAATAACTCTGGAATGCTTTTAGTTATCATTCTGATTCCGAGATTGTTTTTTCGTGACATATTCTACTTTAACATAGTGATAAATGTTTGTGGGAAATTGCATCCTTTCTTGGTGAAAATCCCCAAATTTGATGAAAAAAATGAAAATTTTTCACAAAATTTTCAAACTCCCTATTTTTCAGGGACCAGTTCAGTTGATTTGAAGGGTCTTCATATTAGAAATACCCCACAAATGACCCCATTATAAAAACTGCACCCCCCAAAGTATTCAAAATGACATTCAGTAAGTGTTTTAACCCTTTAAGTGTTTCACAGGAATAGCAGCAAAGTGAAGGAGAAAATTCAAAATCTTCATTTTTTACACTCGCATGTTCTTGTAGACCCAATTGAATGAATTTTTGCAAGGGGTAAAAAGGAGAAAATTTTTACTTGTATTTGAAACCCAATTTCTCTCAAGTAAGGACATAGCTCGTATGTCTATGTTAATTGTTCGGCGGGCGCAGTAGAGGGCTCAGAAGGGAAGGAGCGACAAATAGTTTTTGGGGGGCATGTCACCTTTAGGAAGCCCCTATGGTGCCATAACAGCAAAAAAAAAACACATGGCATACTATTTTGGAAACTAGACCCCTCGGGGAACATAACAAGGTGTAAAGTGAACCTTAATAACCCACAGGTGATTCATGACTTTTGCATATGTTAAAAAAATGTTTTTTTACCTAAAATGCTTGGTTTCCCAAAAAATTTAAATTTTAAAAAGGGTAATAGCAGAAAATAACTCCCAAAATTTGAAGCCCAATTTCTCCCGATTCAGAAAACACCCCATATGGGGGTGAAAAGTGCTCTACTGGCGCACTACAGGTCTCAGTAGAGAAGGAGTCACATTTGGCGTTTTGGAAGAAAATTTTTCTCTGGGGGCATGCCGCATTTAGGAAGCCTCTATGGTGCCAGAACAGCAAAAATATGTGACCCTAAACTGTTGCCCATATGTGACCCTAAACTGTTGCCTTGAAATACGACAGGGCTCCAAAGTGAGAGCGCCATGCGCATTTGAGGTCTAAATTAGGGACTTGCATAGGGGTGGACATAGGGGTATTCTACGCCAGTGATTCCCAAACAGGGTGCCTCCAGCTGTTGCTAAACTCCCAGCATGCCTGGACAGTCAGTGGCTATCTGGCAATACTGGGAGTAGTTGTTTTGCAACAGCTGGAGGCTCTCTTTTGGAAACAGTGGCGGACCAGAGTGTACCCTGTACATTCACATTGGGGGGGAGAAACATCCAGCGGTTGCAAAACTACAACTCCCAGCATGTACGGTCTATCAGTACATGCTGGGAGTTGTAGTTTTGCAACAGCTTGAGGCACACTGGTTGTGAAACATCGAGTTTGGTAACAAACTCAGTGTTTTGCAACCAGTGTGCCTTCAGCTGTTGCAAAACTACAACTCCTAGCATGCACTGATAGACCGTACATGCTGGGAGTTGTAGTTATGCAACAGCTGGAGGCATACTACTTTGGCTGGGGATGCTGGGGATTGTAGCTATGCAACAGCTGGAGACACACTGGTGTGCTACTTAACTCAGTGTTTCACAACCAGTGTGCCTTCAGCTGTTTAAAAGCCACAACTCTCAGCAGTCGCCGACAGCCAACGGGCATGCTGGGAGTTGTAGTTATGCAACCAGCAGATGCACCACTACAACTCCCAGCATGCACTTTAGCTGATTGTGCAAGCTGGGAGTTGTAGTTATACAACAGCTGAAGGTACACTTTTCCATAGAAAAAATGTGCCTCCAGCTGTTGCAAAACTATAAGTCCCAGCATGCCCATAAGGGAATGCTGGGAGTTGTGGTGGTCAGCCTCCTGCTGTTGCATAACTACAGCTCCCAGCATGCCCTTTTTGCCTGCTGGGAGCTGTTGCTAAGCAACAGCAGGAGACTGTCACTCAGCTCCAACTGCTGCTCCGGCACACAGGTCAGTCCCTCGCAGCCGCCGCCGCTGCTCCTGGGGCCCTGATCCCAACAGGGACGCCGGGGATCGGGGTCCCCGGCTGCCGGGGTCAACTTCCCGCACCCGCTCAGGTCCTCCGGAAGAGTGGCGGAGCGGGTTGTGGGAGTGACACCCGCAGCAGGTACCCTGAGGGCGATCGTGAGGTGGCACCAGTGCCACCTCACCCCTGCTGGCTAATGCTGTCCGATCAGCCAGTAATTCCGGGTCACCGGGTCACTGGAGACCCGATTGACCCGGAATCCGCCACAGATTGTACAGCGATCTGTGGCATCGACGACATAGGGGCTCATCATGATCCCCCTGGGGGATATGCCGCGATGCCTGCTGAACGATTTCAGCAGGCATCGGGCACCGACTCCGCTCCAGCTGGCTGCGGGGGGCCGGGAAAGCTCATGACGTTCTCATACGTCATGAGTCCTTAAGGACTCTGAAATGAAGACGTATGAGAACGTCATGAGTCCTTAAAGGGTTAAGCATACTGTAGCGCATTTTTCTGCCCTCATACCACATACCTACATCTAAGTAGCGTACTATTTTATACCTGTTAATCTGTCAAGGGTCTAGATACTGTGAAAGTCCTGGCAAATGTACTCACCGGCTAGTGTTTTACCCCAGTGCTTTTTTAAGCGTACTGTAGAGCATTTTTCTGCCCTCATTTGCATACCACATGCCTACATCTAAGTAGTGTACTGTTTGTACCTGTTAATCTGACAATGGCCTAGGTACTGTGAAAGTCCAGGCAAAAGTAATCACTGGCTAGTGTTTTACCCCAATGCATTTTTAAGCATACTGTAGAGCATTTTTCTGCCCTCATAATTGCATACCACATACCTACATCTAAGTAGTGTACTATTTTGTACCTGTTAGACTTTCAAGGGCCAAGATGCTGTGAAAGTCCAGGCAAAAGTAATTTTACTGTGAAATTGCGCTGCTCGATCAGGTCAAATTCAGAGGAGTCCAGATGTAAAGGGTATCAATTTTTATGGACACAAAATACAAAAGGACAGGACATTACAAAGTGCAAGTACAAGACGTGTTTCGGGAGTAAACTCTCCCTTTGTCAATTGTGGAAAATGGCTGTCTGATGTGGTGGGGTCAGGGGTAGGTTTATGTACAGTTAAATTTGGCACCAGAGGTGAGGTCAAAGGTGACAAGGGTGGTCGTATTAAGTGGGCAACACCAGGGTTAATATAGATCTTTTGAAGAATATTTGGTAAAGGACCACACGTATAGTGTAAATCCATGAGTAAGCACATATTCAAAGGACATGTATGAAAAATAAGGGGTCTTTACCGCTCAATTCAGTGGAGAAGTGAAAACGAGGCTTGGTTTTCCTTGGAAAGGAGCAAGGTCCCAGTGGTCCAGGTTTGCGTGTCGGGGAATGCCCGACTTCCGTTCATATGAGGAGCAACCAATAGGATTATAGGGCTGGAGGGACATATGGGTTTCTATCGTATGGCGTGTGCCCGCTTGTTCCATTCATAAGTTCAGTAGCTGTTAGGATTCGGCAGGCTGGAGGTGGATCCTCTGTGTCAGAGAGGGATTGGCGTGGACCATACCGGTGGACCGGTTCTAAGTTGCTACTGGTATTCACCAGAGCCCGCCGCAAAGCGGGATGGTCTTGCTGCGGCGGTAGCAACCAGGTCCTGTCCACCGGTAACGGCTCAACCTCACTGACTGCTGAGAGTGGCGTGGGACAGGAGGACTAGACAGAGGCGAGGTCAGACGTAGCAGAAGGTCAGGGCAGGCGGCAAGGTACGTAGTCAAGGGCAACGGCAGAAGGTTTGGTAACACTGGTAAGGCAAACACAGAAAACGCTTTCACTGGCACTGAGGCAACAAGATCCGGCAATGCTGGGAAGGGAAAGTGAGGTATTATAGGCATGGAGCAGATGGGAGCAATTACATTGATTGGGCCAGGCACCAATTAGTGGTGCACTGGCCCTTTAAATCTTAGAGAGCCGGCGCGCACGTGCGCCCTAGAGAGCGGAGCCGCGCGCGCCAGGACGTGACAGCCGGGGAACGGGACAGGTAAGTAGATTGGGATGTGACCCGCGAACGGGCGCGTCCCGCTATGCGGATCGCATCCCCGCCGGCAGTGTCAGTGCAGCGCTCCCGGTCAGCGGGTCTGACCGGGGCGCTGCAGAGAGGAGAACGCCGAGAGCGCCCCGGGGAGGAGCAGGGACCTGGAGCGCTCGGCGTAACAGTAGCCAATCGGATCAAGGAGCTGAAATGACGTCATACAGTGTGGTATGCACTGTTTGGCATGTATAACGGCAACCAATCATAAGGCTTGCTTGGTGGACGTACAGCCAATCAGAGTGTATTCCATGGTTACCATTCCATGTGGTGCTAACCAATTGGGTGGGCACCTACTTGAATTGCGACAGAGTTATGTAGTATTTTCAATATATTCATTTAACCCTTGAGGGATTAGTATTTTAAGTTTGAAAATCCAGAAATCCTCTCTTCTTCACAGTTGTGTGTATCGGCGGTGAATTGTTGTCAGGATCTGCTCAATGTGGGTCACTGTAAATTCGGAGAATTTGCACTCGTGCATGATGGAGGCATGCCGTGATACATTGTGCAGCTGGTACCCAGTTTTAACATTGAAATAATGTTTGTTCAGTCTTGCATTCAATGACTGGGTGGTTCATCCTATGTATTGGAGACCACAGGAGCATTCAAGAATGTACATGATAAATGATGACTTGCAGGTAAGTAGGCTTTTTATTTGGTACGTCTCTCATGTGATTTTGGAGGTATATGTCTTACAGCATTTTTATTGTGGAACAGCATTTGCAAGTGGAAGTGCCACATTTGTATGAGCCCATTAGTCCTTTGTTAAGGAAGGTATTTTCTCAAAGATGAAATATCTCAACAAGCCCAAATTACCTTCAGGAAAAATTAATTTCTCAAGAACATTCTCACCCCGAGCAAACTAAAGAATCCGAAAAAGGAGACCTTCCTTAACAAAGGACGAATGGGCTCATACAAATGTGGCAATTCCCCTTGCAAATGCTGTTCCACAATAAAAAAAACATTGTAAGACATATACCTCCAATATCACAGGAGAGACGTACGAAATAAAAAGCCTACTTACCTGCAAGTCATCATTTAGCATATAACTCCTCGAATGCTCCTGTGGTCTCCAATATATAGAGCGAACCACCTAGTCATTGAATGCAAGACTGAACAAACATCGTTTCAATGTTAAAACTGTGTATCAGCTGCACAGTGTATCACGGCATGCCTCCATCATGCACCACTGCAACTTCTCCGAATTTACGGTGACTCCCATTGAGCAGATCCTGACAACAATTCACCACCGATACGCACAACTGTGTAGGAGAGAGAATTTCTGGATTTTCAAGCTTAAAACACTGATCCCTCATGGGTTAAATGAATATATTGAAAATACTGCATAACCACGTCGCCATTCAAGTAGGCGCCCACCCGATTGGTTAGCGCCACATCACTTTCTAACCAATCACATCCAGTGTACGTTACTGCACTCCGCTAAGCCGCCTCTACCAGAAATAGAACGCCGTGCTTCTAACACCCTGATTGGCCAATTACGCATCCAGTTGTCTCCTATCACATACACGCCTCAGTATGATGCAATACCTTTCCACATAGACTATCATTGTAAATGAGGCCCAGTTGAGATTGGTTACAGGCTGATGTGCTTCTAACCTATCAACGATCACTTTAAAATCCCCATTCAAAAACACTAGCTACCACGGGCATCTCTTCCACTACGCCACGGAATACACTCTGATTGGCCGTACGTCCGCCAAGCAAGCCTTATGATTTTTTGCCGTTATACATGCCGAAAAGTGCATACCACTGTCACGATGCCGGCTGGCAGGTAGTGGATCCTCTGTGCCAGAGAGGGATTGGCGTGGACCGTGCTAGTGGATCGGTTCTAAGCCACTACTGGTTTTCACCAGAGCCCGCCGCAAAGCGGGATGGTCTTGCTGCGGCGGTAGTGACCAGGTCGTATCCACTAGCAACGGCTCAACCTCTCTGGCTGCTGAAGATAGGCGCGGTACAAGGGAGTAGACAGAAGCAAGGTCGGACGTAGCAGAAGGTCGGGGCAGGCAGCAAGGATCGTAGTCAGGGGCAACGGCAGGAGGTCTGGAACACAGGCTAGGAACACACAAGGAACGCTTTCACTGGCACAATGGCAACAAGATCCGGCAAGGAAGTGCAGGGGAAGTGAGGTGATATAGGGAAGTGCACAGGTGAAGACACTAATTGGAATCACTGCGCCAATCAGCGGCGCAGTGGCCCTTTAAATCGCAAAGACCCGGCGCGCGCGCGCCCTAGGGAGCGGGGCCGCGCGCGCCGGGACAGGACCGAGGGAGAGCGAGTCAGGTACGGGAGCCGGGGTGCGCATCGCGAGCGGGCGCTACCCGCATCGCGAATCGCATCCCGGCTGGCAGCGGAATCGCAGCGCCCCGGGTCAGTGGATCTGACCGGAGCGCTGCAGCGGGGAGAGTGAAGCGAGCGCTCCGGGGAGGAGCGGGGACCCGGAGCGCTCGGCGTAACAGTACCCCCCCCCTTGGGTCTCCCCCTCTTCTTAGAGCCTGAGAACCTGAGGAGCAGACTTTTGTCTAGGATGTTGTCCTCAGGTTCCCAGGATCTCTCTTCAGGACCACAACCCTCCCAGTCCACTAAAAAAAAAGTTTTCCCTCTGACCTTTTTGGAAGCTAAGATCTCTTTGACAGAGAAGATGTCCGAGGAGCCGGAAACAGGAGTGGGAGGAACAGATTTGGGAGAAAAACGGTTGAGGATGAGTGGTTTGAGAAGAGAGACGTGAAAGGCATTAGGGATACGAAGAGAAGGAGGAAGAAGAAGTTTATAAGAGACAGGATTAATTTGACACAAAATTTTGAAAGGACCAAGATAGCGTGGTCCCAACTTGTAGCTAGGGACACGGAAGCGGACATATTTAGCGGAGAGCCATACCTTGTCTCCAGGGGAAAAAACGGGAGGAGCTCTTCTTTTCTTATCCGCGAACTTCTTCATGCGTGATGAAGCCTGTAAGAGAGAATTTTGGGTCTCTCTCCATATGATGGAAAGGTCACGAGAAATTTCATCCACAGCGGGCAGACCAGAGGGCAAGGGGGTAGGGAGGGGGGGAAGAGGGTGACGGCCGTACACCACGAAAAATGGGGATTTGGAGGAAGATTCAGAGACCCTGAAGTTATACGAGAATTCGGCCCATGGAAGGAGATCTGCCCAGTCATCCTGGCGGGAGGAAACAAAATGTCGCAAATAATCACCCAAGATCTGGTTAATTCTTTCTACTTGTCCATTGGACTGGGGATGATATGCAGAAGAAAAATTTAATTTAATCTTGAGTTGTTTACAGAGAGCCCTCCAGAATTTAGACACGAATTGGACGCCTCTATCCGAGACAATCTGCGTAGGCAACCCGTGAAGACGAAAAATGTGTACAAAAAATTGTTTAGCCAACTGAGGCGCAGAAGGAAGACCAGGAAGAGGGATGAAATGTGCCATTTTGGAGAATCGATCAACGACCACCCAAATAACAGTGTTGCCACGGGAAGGGGGTAAATCAGTAATAAAATCCATACCAATCAGAGACCAAGGCTGTTCGGGGACAGGCAGGGGATGAAGAAAACCAGCGGGCTTCTGGCGAGGAGTCTTATCCCGGGCACAGATAGTGCAGGCTCGCACAAAGTCCACAACATCCGTCTCCAGAGTCGGCCACCAATAGAAGCGGGAGATGAGTTGCACAGATTTCTTGATGCCCGCATGACCTGCGAGATGGGAGGAGTGACCCCATTTGAGGATTCCGAGGCGTCGGCGTGGAGAAACAAAGGTCTTTCCTGGAGGAGTTTGCCTGATGGAGGCAGGAGAAGTGGAGATCAGGCAGTCAGGTGGAATGATGTGTTGCGGAGAGAGTTCAACTTCTGAGGCATCCGAGGAACGAGAGAGAGCATCGGCCCTAATGTTCTTATCGGCAGGACGAAAGTGAATCTCAAAATTAAATCGGGCAAAGAACAGAGACCACCGGGCCTGGCGAGGATTCAGCCGTTGGGCAGACTGGAGGTAGGAGAGGTTCTTGTGGTCGGTGTAGATAATAACAGGAAAACTTGATCCCTCCAGCAGATGCCTCCATTCCTCAAGTGCTAATTTAATGGCTAGAAGCTCTCGATCCCCGATGGAGTAGTTCCTCTCCGCTGGAGAGAAGGTCCTAGAGAAAAAACCACAAGTGACAGCATGCCCGGAAGAATTTTTTTGTAGAAGAACAGCTCCAGCTCCCACTGAGGAGGCATCAACCTCCAATAGGAAGGGTTTGGAAGGGTCAGGTCTGGAGAGCACGGGAGCCGAAGAAAAGGCAGACTTGAGTCGTTTAAAGGCGTCTTCTGCTTGAGGAGGCCAAGACTTGGGATCAGCATTTTTTTTGGTTAAAGCCACGATAGGAGCCACAACGGTAGAAAAATGTGGAATAAATTGCCTGTAATAATTGGCGAACCCCAAAAAGCGTTGGATAGCACGGAGTCCGGAGGGGCGTGGCCAATCTAAGACGGCAGAGAGTTTGTCTGGATCCATCTGTAGTCCCTGGCCAGAGACCAAATATCCTAGAAAAGGAAGAGATTGGCATTCAAACAGACATTTCTCAATTTTGGCATAGAGTTGATTGTCACGAAGTCTCTGAAGAACCATACGGACATGCTGGCGGTGTTCTTCTAGATTGGCAGAAAAAATTAGGATATCGTCCAGATATACAACAACACAGGAGTATAACAGATCACGAAAAATTTCATTAACAAAGTCTTGGAAGACGGCAGGGGCGTTGCACAGGCCAAAGGGCATGACCAGATACTCAAAGTGTCCATCTCTGGTGTTAAATGCCGTTTTCCACTCATCCCCCTCTCTGATGCGGATGAGGTTATAGGCGCCTCTTAAGTCCAATTTAGTAAAGATGTGGGCACCTTGGAGGCGATCAAAGAGTTCAGAGATGAGGGGTAAGGGGTAGCGGTTCTTAACCGTGATTTTATTAAGACCGCGGTAGTCAATGCAAGGACGTAGGGAGCCATCTTTTTTGGACACAAAGAAAAATCCGGCTCCGGCAGGAGAGGAGGATTTACGGATAAAGCCCTTTTTTAGATTCTCCTGGACGTATTCAGACATGGCAAGAGTCTCTGGGGCAGAGAGAGGATAAATTCTGCCCCGGGGTGGAGTAGTGCCCGGGAGGAGGTCGATAGGACAATCATAAGGCCTGTGAGGAGGTAGAGTCTCAGCTTGTTTTTTGCAGAAAACATCCGCGAAGTCCATATAGGCCTTAGGGAGACCGGTTACTGGAGGAACCACAGAGTTACGGCAAGGGTTACTGGGAACCGGTTTTAGACAGTTCTTGGAACAAGAGGACCCCCAACTCTTGATCTCCCCAGTGGACCAATCCAGGGTTGGGGAATGAAGTTGAAGCCAGGGAAGTCCAAGGAGAATTTCCGAGGTGCAATTGGGGAGGACCAAAAGTTCAATCCTCTCGTGATGAGATCCGATGCTCATAAGAAGGGGCTCCGTGCGGAAACGTATGGTACAGTCCAATCTTTCATTGTTTACACAATTGATGTAAAGGGGTCTGGCGAGACTGGTCACTGGGATGTTGAACTTGTTGACGAGAGAGGCCAAAATAAAATTTCCTGCAGATCCAGAGTCCAAGAAGGCCACAGTAGAGAAGGAGAAGGCAGAGGCAGACATCCGCACAGGCACAGTAAGACGTGGAGAAGCAGAGTAGACATCAAGGACTGTCTCACCTTTGTGCGGAGTCAGCGTACGTCTTTCCAGGCGGGGAGGACGGATAGGACAATCCCTCAGGAAGTGTTCGGTACTAGCACAGTACAGGCAGAGGTTCTCCATACGGCGTCGTGTCCTCTCTTGAGGTGTCAGGCGAGACCGGTCGACCTGCATAGCCTCCACGGCGGGAGGCACAGGAACAGATTGCAGGGGACCAGAGGAGAGAGGAGCCGAGGAGAAGAAACGCCTCGTGCGAACAGAGTCCATATCTTGGCGGAGTTCCTGACGCCTTTCGGAAAAACGCATGTCAATGCGAGTGGCTAGGTGAATAAGTTCATGTAGATTAGCAGGAATTTCTCGTGCGGCCAGAACATCTTTAATGTTGCTGGATAGGCCTTTTTTAAAGGTCGCGCAGAGGGCCTCATTATTCCAGGATAATTCTGAAGCAAGAGTACGGAATTGTACGGCATACTCGCCAACGGAAGAATTACCCTGGACCAGGTTCAACAGGGCAGTCTCAGCAGAAGAGGCTCGGGCAGGTTCCTCAAAGACACTTCGGATTTCCGAGAAGAAGGAGTGTACAGAGGCAGTGACGGGGTCATTGCGGTCCCAGAGCGGTGTGGCCCAAGACAGGGCTTTTCCAGACAGAAGGCTGACTACGAAAGCCACCTTAGACCTTTCAGTGGGAAACAGGTCCGACATCATCTCCAGATGCAGGGAACATTGGGAAAGAAAGCCACGGCAAAACTTAGAGTCCCCATCAAATTTATCCGGCAAGGATAGGCGTAGACCAGGAGCGGCCAGTCGCTGCGGAGGAGGTGCAGGAGCCGGTGGAGGAGATGACTGCTGAAGCTGTGGTAGTAACTGCTGTAGCATAACGGTCAGTTGAGACAGCTGTTGGCCTTGTTGCGCTATCTGTTGTGACTGCTGGGCGACCACCGTGGTAAGGTCAGTGACAACTGGCAGAGGAACTTCAGCGGGATCCATGGCCGGATCTACTGTCACGATGCCAGCTGGCAGGTAGTGGATCCTCTGTGCCAGAGAGGGATTGGCGTGGACCGTGCTAGTGGATCGGTTCTAAGCCACTACTGGTTTTCACCAGAGCCCGCCGCAAAGCGGGATGGTCTTGCTGCGGCGGTAGTGACCAG
The DNA here is from genome assembly GCF_029499605.1 of Hyla sarda. NCBI lineage: Eukaryota > Metazoa > Chordata > Amphibia > Anura > Hylidae > Hyla > Hyla sarda. The sequence goes on from NC_079191.1 coordinate 178,269,027, forward strand.
GTCGTATCCACTAGCAACGGCTCAACCTCTCTGGCTGCTGAAGATAGGCGCGGTACAAGGGAGTAGACAGAAGCAAGGTCGGACGTAGCAGAAGGTCGGGGCAGGCAGCAAGGATCGTAGTCAGGGGCAACGGCAGGAGGTCTGGAACACAGGCTAGGAACACACAAGGAACGCTTTCACTGGCACAATGGCAACAAGATCCGGCAAGGAAGTGCAGGGGAAGTGAGGTGATATAGGGAAGTGCACAGGTGAAGACACTAATTGGAATCACTGCGCCAATCAGCGGCGCAGTGGCCCTTTAAATCGCAAAGACCCGGCGCGCGCGCGCCCTAGGGAGCGGGGCCGCGCGCGCCGGGACAGGACCGAGGGAGAGCGAGTCAGGTACGGGAGCCGGGGTGCGCATCGCGAGCGGGCGCTACCCGCATCGCGAATCGCATCCCGGCTGGCAGCGGAATCGCAGCGTCCCGGGTCAGTGGATCTGACCGGAGCGCTGCAGCGGGGAGAGTGTAGCGAGCGCTCCGGGGAGGAGCGGGGACCCGGAGCGCTCGGCGTAACAACCACACTGTATGATGTAACTTCAGCTCCTTGATCCGATTGACTACAGAACTTATGAATGGAACAAGCGGGCACACGCCATACGATAGAAACCCATATGCCCCTCCAGCCCTATAATCCTATTGGTTGCTCCTCATATGAACGAAAGGCGGGCATTCCTCGCTCCATTCCAAGGAAAACCAAACCTCGTTTTCACTTCTCCACTGAATTGAGCGGTGAAGACCCCTTATTTTTCATACAGGTTGTTACGCCGAGCGCTCCGGGTCCCCGCTCCTCCCCGGAGCGCTCGCTTCACTCCCTCCGCTGCAGCGCTCCGGTCACGTCCTCTGACCCGGGGCGCTGCGATCCTGCTGCCAGCCGGGATGCGATTCGCGATGCGGGTAGCGCCCGCTCGCGATGCGCACCCCGGCTCCCCTACCTGACTCGCTCCCCGTCTGTTCTGTCCCGGCGCGCGCGGCCCCGCTCCCTAGGGCGCGCGCGCGCCGGGTCTCTGCGATTTAAAGGGCCACTGCGCCGCTGATTGGCGCAGTGGTTCCAATTAGGGTTTTCACCTGTGCACTTCCCTATATTACCTCACTTCCCTTGCACTCCCTTGCCGGATCTTGTTGCCTTAGTGCCAGTGAAAGCGTTCCTTGTGTGTTCCTTGCCTGTGTTTCCAGACCTTCTGCCGTTGCCCCTGACTACGATCCTTGCTGCCTGCCCCGACCTTCTGCTACGTCCGACCTTGCTTCTGCCTACTCCCTTGTACCGCGCCTATCTTCAGCAGCCAGAGAGGTGAGCCGTTGCTAGTGGATACGACCTGGTCACTACCGCCGCAGCAAGACCATCCCGCTTTGCGGCGGGCTCTGGTGAAAACCAGTAGTGGCTTAGAACCGGTCCACTAGCACGGTCCACGCCAATCCCTCTCTGGCACAGAGGGTCCACTACCTGCCAGCCGGCATCGTGACAGTAGATCCGGCCATGGATCCCGCTGAAGTTCCTCTGCCAGTTGTCGCTGACCTCACCACGGTGGTCGCCCAGCAGTCACAACAGATAGCGCAACAAGGCCAACAGCTGTCTCAACTGACCGTTATGCTACAACAGTTGCTACCACAGCTTCAGCAGTCATCTCCTCCGCCAGCTCCTGCACCTCCTCCGCAGCGAGTGGCCGCTCCTGGGATACGCTTATCCTTGCCGGATAAATTTGATGGGGACTCTAAGTTTTGCCGTGGCTTTCTTTCCCAATGTTCCCTGCATCTGGAGATGATGTCGGACCTGTTTCTCCACGCCAACGCCTCGGAATCCTCAAATGGGGTCACTCCTCCCATCTCGCAGGTCATGCGGGCATCAAGAAATCTGTGCAACTCATCTCCCGCTTCTATTGGTGGCCGACTCTGGAGACGGATGTTGGGGACTTTGTGCGAGCCTGCACTATCTGTGCCCGGGATAAGACTCCTCGCCAGAAGCCCGCTGGTTTTCTTCATCCTCTGCCTGTCCCCGAACAGCCTTGGTCTCTGATTGGTATGGATTTTATTACTGATTTACCCCCTTCCCGTGGCAACACCGTTATTTGGGTGGTCGTTGATCGATTCTCCAAAATGGCACATTTCATCCCTCTTCCTGGTCTTCCTTCTGCGCCTCAGTTGGCTAAACAATTTTTTGTACACATTTTTCGTCTTCACGGGTTGCCTACGCAGATTGTCTCGGATAGAGGGGTCCAATTCGTGTCTAAATTCTGGAGGGCTCTCTGTAAACAACTCAAGATTAAATTAAATTTTTCCTCTGCATATCATCCCCAGTCCAATGGACAAGTAGAAAGAATTAACCAGATCCTGGGTGATTATTTGCGACATTTTGTTTCCTCCCGCCAGGATGACTGGGCAGATCTCCTTCCATGGGCCGAATTTTCGTATAACTTCAGGGTCTCTGAATCTTCCTCCAAATCCCCATTTTTCGTGGTGTACGGCCGTCACCCTCTTCCCCCCCTCCCTACCCCCTTGCCCTCTGGTCTGCCCGCTGTGGATGAAATTTCTCGTGACCTTTCCATTATATGGAGAGAGACCCAAAATTCTCTCTTACAGGCTTCTTCACGCATGAAGAGGTTCGCGGATAAGAAAAGAAGAGCTCCCCCCGTTTTTTCCCCTGGAGACAAGGTATGGCTCTCCGCTAAATATGTCCGCTTCCGTGTCCCTAGCTACAAGTTGGGACCACGCTATCTTGGTCCTTTCAAAATTTTGTGTCAAATTAATCCTGTCTCTTATAAACTTCTTCTTCCTCCTTCTCTTCGTATCCCTAATGCCTTTCACGTCTCTCTTCTCAAACCACTCATCCTCAACCGTTTTTCTCCCAAATCTGTTCCTCCCACTCCTGTTTCCGGCTCCTCGGACGTCTTCTCGGTCAAGGAAATTTTGGCTGCCAAAAAGGTCAGAGGGAAAAATTTATTTTTAGTAGACTGGGAGGGTTGTGGTCCTGAAGAGAGATCCTGGGAACCTGAGGACAACATCCTTGACAAAAGTCTGCTCCTCAGGTTCTCAGGCTCCAAGAAGAGGGGGAGACCCAAGGGGGGGGGTACTGTTACGCCGAGCGCTCCGGGTCCCCGCTCCTCCCCGGAGCGCTCGCTTCACTCCCTCCGCTGCAGCGCTCCGGTCACGTCCTCTGACCCGGGGCGCTGCGATCCTGCTGCCAGCCGGGATGCGATTCGCGATGCGGGTAGCGCCCGCTCGCGATGCGCACCCCGGCTCCCCTACCTGACTCGCTCCCCGTCTGTTCTGTCCCGGCGCGCGCGGCCCCGCTCCCTAGGGCGCGCGCGCGCCGGGTCTCTGCGATTTAAAGGGCCACTGCGCCGCTGATTGGCGCAGTGGTTCCAATTAGGGTTTTCACCTGTGCACTTCCCTATATTACCTCACTTCCCTTGCACTCCCTTGCCGGATCTTGTTGCCTTAGTGCCAGTGAAAGCGTTCCTTGTGTGTTCCTTGCCTGTGTTTCCAGACCTTCTGCCGTTGCCCCTGACTACGATCCTTGCTGCCTGCCCCGACCTTCTGCTACGTCCGACCTTGCTTCTGCCTACTCCCTTGTACCGCGCCTATCTTCAGCAGCCAGAGAGGTGAGCCGTTGCTAGTGGATACGACCTGGTCACTACCGCCGCAGCAAGACCATCCCGCTTTGCGGCGGGCTCTGGTGAAAACCAGTAGTGGCTTAGAACCGGTCCACTAGCACGGTCCACGCCAATCCCTCTCTGGCACAGAGGGTCCACTACCTGCCAGCCGGCATCGTGACACAGGTCCTTTGAATATGTGCTTACTCATGGATTTACACAATACGTGGAGTCCTTTACCAAATATTCTTCAAAAGATCTATATAAACCCTGGTGCTGCCCACTCAATACGACCACCCTTGTCACCTCTGACCTCACCTCTGGTGCCAAATTTAACTGTACATAAACCTAGCCCTGACCCCACCACATCAGACAACCATTTTCCACAATTGACAAAGGGAGAGTTTACGCCCGAACTGCGTCGTACTTGTACTTTGTAATGTCCTGTCCTTTTATATTTTGTGTCCATAAAAATTGATACCCTTTACATCTGGACACCTCTGAATTTGACCAGATTGAGCAGCGCCATCGCAAACCTTTTTTCTTCACGCATATTCCTACTGCACTTGCCGACCCCCTCGAGGACATCGGCCGTATCAGCGGGCTGCAGCTCCGGATCACACCGATGTACCCCAACACGGAAGGGGTTATATGCATGAACCCAAGGTTCACCTAAGGTGAGCATTCTTCCACCCTAATATCTATGGAACCATTAGTCTCACGGAATTACACGAGGCGCTGTCCTCTTTTTTTCTTTTTTCCCGTCTTATATTTCCTAGATATTGTGAAAGGACAGCCAAAAGTACACATCTGCTGCTGTTCTAGACAAATATTGTTTCAAGCATAGTGAAGCATATTGTACTCCCCTCAAGTATGTCAGGCAGAGAAGTGCCAGGATGTGCATAGAGGAGTGGCAGAGGCCTATATTCATCAGGCAGAGGTCGCAGCAGACTAGGGGCGAGTGGCAGCAGGAGTCACAGCGAGAGGCCTGAGCTGCCGGTATCAGATAGCGGTCATGTCTCGACCAGCAACCCATCTGCCGTCATCAATAGGTTAACACGGTTATCCACTTCATTACAAGTGACTTCTGATACCCCCAGTCAACAGTCGGTGGGTTCCTCAGACACCACCCTCAGTTGGCATGGCCCGGGAGCAGTCCCTGTCCTCCCATTGCCTCTGTCCTATGCTGTTCCCTCCCCTAAAGATGTATCTTATGCTGTGGGTTCAGCTCCACTATTAAGTGAGGACGATTTAATAGAGGACAATCAGCAGCTACTGCCCAGCCAAGAAGTGGAGGAGACATCCGCCGCTTCCTCCGCTAGGCGGGCAAGTAGTGATGAGGAGAGTGACATGGGAGGCGGTGTTGCCAGTATTCAGGGTCCTGAAGCAGACACTGTTGAGGAACCTGAGGAGGACATAAGTGACTTGCAGACACTTGTTGATGATGATGATGAAGCCAATCACAATTGGAAGCCGGGTGCAGAAGGGCAGTGGCGTTGCAACCCGGGTGCGGGGGGTGCGGCCCGCACCGGGTGACACCAACCTAATGGGGTGACACCAAGATGCTCCGCAGCACCCACACCCCCTCCCCAGCTACACTGACACCCCCCTATGTGCCCGACCGGCCTCCCATCCGTCAGCACACCCCCTGTGCTGTGTGTGCGGTGCGCCCGTCTGTTAGCAACCCCCCCCCCCCCTTTCAGTGCGCCCGTCGATAATCACGACCCCCCCCCCTCACCTTCACCAGTACTGTGCCCGGCCTCCGCTCCCACGTCAGCGCCGTCCTGACGTCACACCGCATGGCCGCGCAGGGGGACGTCAGTTACGTCACTCGCATTGCGCCCGGTGAGAAGGATCGCTGCGCTGGATGGGTGAGTGTGTGTGTCTGTCTCTATCTATGTTCGTGTGTGTGACTCTGTGTGTGTGTGTTTGTGTGACTCTCTGTGTGTGTGACTCTGTGTATTTGTGTGACTCTGTGTGTGTGTGTGTGTGACTCTGTGTGTGTGTGACTGTGTGACTCTGTGTGTCTGTCTGTGAGTGTGTGTCTCTCTGACTGTGTGTGTTTGTGTGTGTGTCTCTCTGTGTTGTATGTGTTTTTTTTTTTTGTGTGTGTGCATGTGTGTGTGTGTGTGTGAGACTTTGACGCATTGTGGGGAACCTGCGGCCTAATGTGGGGAGTCTATGCGGCCTAATGTGGGGAGTCTATGCTACCTAATGTGCGGAGTATATGCTACCTAATGTGCGGAGTATATGATACCTAATGTGCGAAGTCTATGCTACCTAATGTGGGGAGTCTATGCTAGCTAATGTGGGGAATCTGTGCTACCGAATGTGGGGAAACTGCTACCTAATGTGGGGAATCTGTGCTACCTAATATGGGGAAATTGCTACCTAATGTGGGGTAACTGGTACCTACCTAATGTGGGGAAACTGGTACCAAATGTGGGGAATCTATGCTGCCTAATGTGGGGTAAAGATGCTACCTAATGTGGGGAAACTGCTACCTACCTAATGTGGGGGAACTGCTGCCTACCTAATGCTCCCCCCCCTGGCAGTAGCACCCTCATCATCCGCCAGCAACTACCCCCCCCCCCCAGCAGCACCTCCATCAGCAGATCCTGATGGTGGATGATGGCGGTGCTCCTGCCAGGAGGATGATCCTGCCGATGGATGATGGGGGTGATACTGCCAGGGGGGATGGCCAGTAGCACCCTCATCATCCTTCAGCAACACCCCCCCCCCAGTAGTAGCACCCCGATCATCCACTAGCAACACCACCAATACCCCCCTCCCGTGGTAATAGCATCAGCTGACGGATGTTGAGGGTTGTTACTGCGGTTGTGGTATTATATTCAGAGGGTGCACTGTATGGCAACGTTATATTCAGAGGGCGCAGTTTGTGGTAGTGTTATATTCAGAGGGCACAGTGGGTGGTAGTATTATATTCAGAGGGCGCAGTTTGTGGTAGTATTATTAGAGATGAGCGAACTTACAGTAAATTCGATTCGTCATGAACTTGTCGGCTCAGCAGTTGATGACTTATCCTGCGTAAATTAGTTCAGCCTTCAGGTGCTCCGGTGGGCTGGAAAAGGTGGATACATTCATAGGAAAGATTCTCCTCGGACAATATCCACCTTTTCCAGCCCACGGGAGCACCTGAAAGCTGAACTAATTTATGCAGGAAAAGCTATGTACTGCCGAGCCGAGAAGTTTGTGACGAGTTGAATTTACTGTAGTTTGCTCATCTCTAAGTATTATATTCAGAGGGCGCAGTGGGTGGTAGTAATATATTCAGAGTGTACAGTATGTGTTGGTATTATATTCAGAGGGTACAGTATGTGATAGTATTATATTCAGGGGTACAGTATGTGATAGTATTATATTCAGGGGTACAGTATGTGGCAGATTTATATTCAGAGGGTACAGTATATGGTAGTATTATATTCAGAGGGTACAGTATGTGATAGTATTATTCAGGGGTACAGTATGTGGCAGATTTATATTCAGAGTGTACAGTATGTGTTGGTATTATATTCAGAATGTACAGTGTGTGGTATTATATTCAGTGGGTATGGTGTATGGAAGGTTTATAATCAAAGAGTATAGTGTATAGTAGTATTATATTTAGAGGATACAGTGTCTGGCAGGTTTATAATAATAATTGTTTTCATATAGAGGATGAGAATGCGCTGACATAGTGAGGAGACGTCTGGGCGTCACATTCTACAGACAGAAGTTTTAGCTCTACCAGGCGGTATGTACCATCTGAATTAGATAAGGGAAGACTATAGAGAAGACGTCACTGATATCATTGTGTATTCTCCTCTCTGTGTCCTATCAGAGCTGTAGTCGCTTGTCAGTTCTACAGTTATGGTCAGTGAAACTACAACTCCCAGCATAACCTCACCACTGCATAAAGGGGTACTCTACTGAAAAACATTTTTTTTAATCAACTGGTGCTACAAAGTTAAACAGATTAGTAAATTACTTCTATTTAAAAATCTTAATCCTTCCAGTACTTATTAGCTGCTGTATAAGCGATTCACAGGAAGTTATTTTCTTTTTTAATTTCTTTTCTGTCTGACCACAGTGCTCTGTGCTGACACCTCTGTCCATGTCAAGAACTGTCCATAGTAGGAGCAAATCCCCATAGCAAACCTATCCTGCTCTGGACAGTTCCTGACATGGACAGAGGTGTCAGCAAATAGCACTGTGGTCAGATTGGAAAGAACTACGCAACTTCCTGGGGAGCATACACCAGCTTTTAAGTACTGTAAGTATTAAGATTTTAAATAGAAGTAATTTAAAAATCTGTTTAACTTTCTGGCACCAGTTGATATAAAAGTAAATGTTTTCCAGTGGAGTACCCCTTTAAGTAATTCTGGGAGCTGTATATTTAAATGGTGAAAACTTCTTTAACACTTTCCCATTCTGTGGCAACTGGTATATCTGATTATTATACTGGAATTTCTCACAATGCGCTACAACAGTGGTTTCTGTCACAACAGGCTAAAAACTTACTGGGGGGAGGGGGGAGGTATGGGGGTGACACCATTTTCTACCGCACCGGGTGACACCAACCCTAGCAACGCCACTGCAGAAGGGGCTTCATCATCATCAGGAGAAGAGATTTTCAGGTTTCCTGTGAGGCAGCAGGTGAGCCAGCAAGGTGGTAGCATGGTTGGCAGTCAGCATGGTGGCAGAAGTGGAAATTCTGGAGCCAAACGTGCCTGGGGGAGACCACCTGCTTTGCGGTAGCCTACCTTCCCAGGAGGTAGTGAAACAGGGGTTCCTGGAGACGGCGGCAGTAGCAGTCAATTAGTGCAGACTGTTGGTGGGAAAATCAGCTACTCGGCAGTGTGGCAGATTTTCATCAAGCATTCGGAGGAGGTTAACATAGCCACATGCAAGATATGTCGGCAGAAGTTGAAGCGTGGCCAGGGTCCCAATGTTGGCACCACGGCCCTGCGTCAACATATGTTGCGTCACCATAAAGTGGCCTCGGAGAACCGTGGCTCCGATGTAGTGGTCCAGCCTGCTTCATCACCCAGTGGCACGTCGCTCCCTCTTTAAGCCAGCCAAGGCTCCACCACCTCAGCCAAAGGGAGCTGTGTGTCATACCCTCCTTCTGTCATTCCAGATGTTCCTGCTCCCTCTACTTTGAGTCAGTCATTCTGCCAACAATCCATTGGCAAAGCCATGTCCAAGAGACAACAGTATGTGCCCACTCATCCAACGGCGCAGAAGCTGAATGTGCTTCTCTCTAAGTTGCTGGTGCTGTAGTCCCTCCCTTTTTAAGTGGTGGACTCTGCACCTTTCAGAGAACTGATGGCTTGTGCCGAGCCGAGGTGGAGAGTGCAAAGCCATCATTTCTTTGCGAAGAAGGCAGTACCAGCCCTGCACAATTTTGTGGTAGAGAAGGTGGGCCAGTCCTTGAGCCTGTCGATGTGTACCAAAGTGCACGGCAGCACTGACGTCTGGAGCTGTAACTATGGTCAGGAACAATACCTGTCCTTTACGGCTCACTGGGTGAATGTGGTTCCTGCACAGCCACAACAGTAACTTGGACAGGTCATGCTGCTTCCTCCTCCACAATCTCAGGCTGTTGGTCCTGTGACAGTGTGCGATTCTGCCTCCTCATCCTCAACCGTGTCCTCAGCTTCCACTGCCCATACAAGTCTCAGTGGCCCTTCAGCATACCATGTGTGCAGGGCACGGCGGTGTATGCCGCAAAGCACACCTTCCTTGAGCTGCAGCGTCAGAACGGTATCCCCCAACATAGTCTGATTTGTGACGTTGCCACACATTGGAATTCCACCCTCCATATGTTGGACCGACTGTACGAACAGAGAAAAGCCACCACCGATTTCTTGATGATCCAAGCGTATAGGGCTACTCCCCTGTGTAACTTCAATGTGAACCAGTGGCAGCTCATACGTGACACCTGCCGTTTGCTCTGGCCCTTTGAGGAAACCACATTATTAGTAAGTTGCCAGGGTTACGGGATGAACAACGTCATTCCACTGCTTCATTTCTTACAACACGTGTTGGAAATGATGGCTGGTCAGAGCACTGGAGATGTGGCACCTACATCTCATGGCCACATGAGCCCTGTGGAGGCTGAACTGGAGGAGGAGGAGGAGGGGCACAGTAGAGCACAGTTTAGGTTTCACCAAATGGGCGGTTTTTCTAGTAATCTGACAAGAGAGGAGGAGCAGTAGCAGCCAGAGGAGCTAGAGGGTTATGAGGAAGGCGAGACAGAAGACCCAGACACACCATGGCAGTTTGCAGTGGAGATGGAGGCAGGGAGTCCCTCCGAGTCACTTGCACAAGTGGCATGATGCATGCTTGCAGGTCTGAATCAGGGGGCCCCCTGCGCTCACCTTCCCCTGCCATGGCTGCTGGGGAGGGTGGGGTGGCAGGAGCAGTACCAGCTCCATCAGCAGCAGCCTGAGTCTACAGTCGCTGATGAGTACCTTTCTTCACCTGCATAGTTCAGCAGCAGGTAGATCTGGAGCAGGACCTGAACCAGCAAGTGGTGGCATACCTTGACATGCCCATGCCAACACACCTTGAAGATCCACTGGACTTCTGGGTAGCCAAACTTGATTTTTGGCCGCAACTAGCAGAGTTTGCCCTGGAAAAGCTGTCCTGCCCAGCCAGTAGTGTGCCATCAGAGCGGGTGTTTAGTGTGGCGGGGGCCATAGTCACCCCAAGGAGAACTCGTCTGTCCACAAAAAATGTGGAGAGACTGACCTTTGTGAAGATGAATCAGGTATGGATCAGCAAGGATTTCCACCCACCGATGCCTGATGCATCAGAGTAGGTTGACCATGGTTCCACACCAACACTTCACAAATAAGGATAGTGCCAAACAGATTTTACGGCACTGCTCCCCAGTTACAAACATTCCTCCACATCAGACCTTTTTTCACCCACCTTCGTCACTGGGTACTGGTATTGCCACCCACCATACCATTCTATCACCGGGTTACTTTCAGGACTCCTGAGGCTGCTCCTGCCACCTCCAGGCTGTGCCATTCAGCCACTAAATGGTCTCCTCATGCAGCCACAAACTCCAGGCTTTGCCATTCAGACACTATATGGTCTCCTCATGCTGCCACAAACTCCAGGGTGTGCCATTCAGCCACTATATGGTCTCCTCATGCTTCAGCCACCTCCAGGCTGTGCAATTCAGATACTATATGGTCTCCTCATGCTTCAGCCACCTCCAGGCTGTGCAATTCAGACATTATATGGTCTCCTCATGCTGTCACAAACTCCAGACGGTCATTTAGTCACTACATGGTCTCCTCATACTGATCAAAAAAAAATGTTGATAAAATGTGGGCGGATGGGGGACACGTTTTGATCAAAAAGTGCGCTGAGAGCCTTTAAAAAAAAAAAAAACATTTTTGATAAAATGTGCCGCTGCAATTTTTGTGTTTGTATACTTTGCATTTGCCACAGCAGCATGCACTAGTGTATCATGTAGTTGTGTTGGCTATTTGTGTTTTTTGTTGTATGCTACTTTGAGGGAATGGCACCCTTTCCAGCCATGCACCCCTCCCCCTTTTCCCAGGAGGGAGTTTAAATGTTTAAATTGATGGTTGATCTAGCATGTCACCCAGTCAAGAGGCTATATGCACAGCAGAGGTGAGAGTTGTGAGTATTAGACTCATAATGTATGTAAGGGACCATCCGAAAATGGCCACCTCCACGTGGCGGATGGGGACACGTTCTGATCAAAAAGTGCGCTGAGAGCCTTTACAAAAATATATATATATATATAAAAATTTTGATAAAATGTGCCGTTGCAATTTTTGTGTTTGTATACTCCTCATACTGATGCCACCTCCAGGCTCTGTTATTGTGCTGACATGTGACTCCTTGTTAGATTTGGTCATTTGTAACCACACACCGGGGCCCGGGACATATCAATTTCAAAATCTTAAATTTCAATGGTCTCCTCATGCTGCCACAAACTCCAGGCTGTGCCATTCATCCACTATATGGTCTCTCCTCATGCTTCAGCCCCCTCCAGGCTGTGCCAATCAGACACTATATGGTCTCCTTATGCTGCCACAAACGCCAGGCGGTCATTCAGCCACTATATGGTCTCCTCATACTGATGCCACCTCCAGGCTCTGTCATTGTACTGCCATTTGACATGTGACTCCTTGTTAAATTTGGTCCTTTGTACCCACACGCCGGGGCCCGGGACACTAAAACTTGGGAGTGTTAGCTAAAATTTCAATTTCAAAATCCTAAATTTCAATTTCAAAATTTTAGATTTCAAAATCTTAAATTTCAATTGTCTCCTTATGCTTCTGCCAACTCCAGGCTGTGCCATTCAGACACCATATGGTCTCCTCATGCTTCAGCCACCTCTAGGCTGTGCTATTCAGACACTATATGGTCTCCTGATGCTTCTGCCAACTCCAGACTGTGCCACTCAGACACTATATGGTCTCCTCATGCTTCAGCCACCTCCAGACTGTGCCATTCAGACACTATATGGTCTCCTCATGCTTCAGCCAACTCCAGGCTGTGCCATTCAGACACTATATGGTCTCCTCATGCTTTCGCCACCTCCAGGCTGTGTCATTCAGCTAATATATGGTTTACTGATGCTGCTGGGCCTGGGACATTACCTACAAATATTTTATGGTAGCACTATCTAACATAATTCTTCAATTTCATTTTTAAAATTCATCTTTTAAACTTAGGGATTGTGAAGCCCTGGTGTCTACTCATGCTGCTGCCTGATCCAGGCTGTGTCATTCAGCAACTATATGGTTTAGTGATCCTGCTGGGCCTGGGACATTCCCTTAAATTCCAGTTCCAGGCTGTGTCATTCTGCCAGATTATAGTCTCCTCATGCTGCTGCCACCTTTAGGCTCTGTCATTGTGCTGCCATGTGACTACTTGTTAGATTGGGTTTTGTAGTCATACAGTATTAGTTCAAAGTAAACACCGGGACATTAAACTTTGGAATCTAATATAAATCTTAAATTTTAATAAAAAAAAAATCTATGTAATCTTTTCAAGACTGAGGCCCCATGGTCGTCGACGTCATATTACCTGTGGAATTATCACAAGAATCCAATGAAACAGCTTGGAGCAAAAACAATGAACCATAACTGATTAAATGAAACATTCACACTTTCATAGTCAGGGGGGCACTGAGAGGCAGGGGCTGAAACAGGTGATATCTCGCCTGGCAGAGGACCGCCAGCTCGATGCTCACCAGAATGGGTACTCAAAAAATGTTAATATATTCTAATTAAATTAAAGAAAAATTACATGAAAAAAATCTGTTTATCCTCTTCATTTTTTACATCATATGGTCCCTCTGCTGCCACATCGACGCTCTGCAGCAGTGATTCTAATAGCAATGCCTGTAATCTGCATGTCATATTGAATAATTGTAACACCTGCGCTCTGGCTGGACACGCCAGCCGTGAGCGCTCTCTGCTTATGTCCCCGCTGCCAGCGGGGCTGGGATTCGCATTGCGGGACGCACCCGCATACGAATTGCAGCCCGTCACTCACCTCCCTTATCTTCCGCCATCTTCCCCGGCGCGCGTGCCCCCGCCTCCTAGGGCGTGGGAGCACTGGAGCTCTTTCACCTAAAGGGATAGTGCTCAATTAATCAACTGTCTACACCTGTCCCCTGACCTTAAATACCTCCCTTGGTTACCGGACGGATCTTTGGTTGCCTAGTGCCATAGTGAAAGTCCTGTGTCCCTGTTACCGTGTACCTGTTCCTTTCTACCTTACCTACCCTGCACCTTTGTTACCTGCCCTCACCTTCTGCCATCTTGCCACTTCCTGCCAGTCTCCTTCTGTGCCAAGCCGCCTCCCAGCTACCTGTGTGTATGAGTCGTGCCAGAGGTAGCGACCTGGGTGCCGCCTGCCGCAGCAAGACCATCCCACTTTGCGGCGGGCTCTAGTGAAAACCAGTGGCAGCTTAATCTCCGCTCCCTGGCACGGCTCACATCATCATCCATACAGGCCCAGAGGATCCTCCCCCTGCCGTGACCCGTTACAGTAAGATCCGGCCATTGATCCCACTGGGGGGGCCTTTGCCAGATGTCTCGGATCTTCTCACTGTCGTGGCTCAACAATCGCAGCAGTTAGCCCGTCAGGCGCAACAACTGAATCAACTCTCAGCCATGATGCAACAGCTTCTTGCCACTCAGCAGCAACAACAGCAACAGCAGCAGCCACCTGTTCCTGAGCTTCCTCCTGTGTTTGCAGCTTCCTCCGAGACCAAGTTTTGTTTGTCCTTGCCTTCAAAGTTTGACGGAGATCCCAAGCTGTGTAGATGTTTTGTGACACAGTGTTCTATCCATCCTGAACTCATGGCGTATCTGTTCCCGACAGAGCTTGCTAAAGTGGCGTTTGTGTTCAGTCTACTGTCTGGAAAAGCTTTGGCCTGGGCTACTCCTATCTGGGACAGGGGCGGACATATCACTTGTTCAGCCGGTTCGGCTGCACAGAGGCCCAGCGTGTTAGGGGGCCCACCTAGTAGCCCAGGTCACAGCCTGGGCCTCACACTCTGGGCCCCTGCAGGGCCCCCTGCCAGTACTTCATACTCTATGCTGCAGCAACAGGTCCCGGACCTGCCGCTGACAGCAGTAATTTACCTTTAAACCGGCCGGGCGAGACGGACAGGCCAGGGGCTGATGGGAACAGACGTGCCCCGCGCAGGCACGCACGTCTGTTCCAAGCCCCTGACGTCACGTGTCATGGCCTCTGACCCCGGCAGAAGCGACAGGAGCAGCAAACCCTCCCGCCTCACACGGCCGCATCGCTGAGAAGATAAGGTGAGGAGAGCGACGGTCGGGTGCAGGGCGGTGGGGGGTTGGGGAGGGGATTGAAATGATGAAGAGGACAGGAGGGGTGTTGAAGAGGTTGGTGGTGTAATGATAAGGAGGATTGGGGGTCTGGGAGAGCTTTGTGTTGATAAGGAGGACCAGAAGGGGGGTCAGGGGTGTAGTGATTAGGGGGTTTAATGTTGATGAGAAGGACTGGGGGGGTGTCAGCTGTGTAATAATGATGAGGTGCTTAAGGTATATGAGGTGATGAGGAGACTGAGGATGGAGTGCATGGGGTGTATGGGGTGATGAGGAGACTGAGGATGGAGTGCATGGGGTGTATGGGGTGATGAGGAGACTGAGGATGGAGTGCATGGGGTGTATGGGGTGATGAGGAGACTGAGGATGGAGTGCATGGGGTGTATGGGGTGATGAGGAGACTGAGGATGGAGTGCATGGGGTATATGGGGGGATGAGACTGAGGATGGGGTGCGTGGGGTGTATGGGGGTAATGAGGAGACTGATGATGGAGTGTATAGGGGTGATGAGGAGACTGAGGATGGAGTGCGTGGGGTGTATGGGGGTGATGAGGAGACTGAGGATGGGGTGCGTGGGGTGTATGGGGGTGATGAGGAGACTGAGGATGGAGTGCATGGGGTGCATGGGGTGATGAGGAGACTGAGGATGGGGTGTATGGGGTGATGAGGAGACTGAGGATGGAGTGCATGGGGTGATGAGACTGAGGATGGAGTGCATGGGGTGTATGGGGAGACTGAGGATGGAGTGCATGGGGTGTATGGGGAGACTGAGGATGGTGTGTATGGGGGTGATGAGGAGACTGAGGATGGGGTGTATGGGGTGATGAGGAGACTGAGGATGGAGTGCATGGGGAGTATGGGGGTGATGAGGAGACTGAGGATGGGGTGTATGGGGTGATGAGGAGACTGAGGATGGAGTGCATGGGGTGTATGGGGTGATGAGGAGACTGAGGATGGAGTGCATGGGGTGATGAGGAGACTGAGGATGGAGTGCATGGGGTGATGAGGAGACTGAGGATGGAGTGCATGGGGTGATGAGGAGACTGAGGATGGAGTGCATGGGGCGATGAGGAGACTGAGGATGGAGTGCATGGGGTGAGGAGGAGACTGAGGATGGAGTGCATGGGGTGATGAGGAGACTGAGGATGGAGTGCATGGGGTGATGAGGAGACTGAGGATGGAGTGCATGGGGTGATGAGGAGACTGAGGATGGAGTGCATGGGGTGATGAGGAGACTGAGGATGGAGTGCATGGGGTGATGAGGAGACTGAGGATGGAGTGCATGGGGTGTATGGGGGTGATGAGGAGACTGAGGATGGAGTGCATGGGGTGTATGGGGGTGATGAGGAGACTGAGGATGGAGTGCATGGGGTGTATGGGGGTGATGAGGAGACTGAGGATGGAGTGCATGGGGTGAATGGGGGTGAATGGGGGTGATGAGGAGACTGAGGATTGAGTGCATGGGGTGTATGGGGGCGATGAGGAGACTGAGGATGGAGTGCATGGGGTGTATGGGGGTGATGAGGAGACTGAGGATGGAGTGCATGGGGTGTATGGGGGTGATGAGGAGACTGAGGATGGAGTGCGTGGGGTGTATGGGGGTGATGAGGAGACTGAGGATGGAGTGCATGGGGTGATGAGGAGACTGAGGATGGAGTGCATGGGGTGTATGGGGGTGATGAGGAGACTGAGGAGGGAGTGCATGGGGTGTATGGGGGTGATGAAAAGACTGAGGATGGAGTGCGTGGGGTGTATGCGGTGATGAGGAGACTGAGGATGGGGTGTATGGGGGTGATGAGGAGACTGAGGATGGGGTGTATGGGGGTGATGAGGAGACTGAGGATGGAGTGCATGGGGTGATGAGGAGACTGAGGATGGAGTGCTTGGGGTGTATGGGGGTGATGAGGAGACTGAGGATGGAGTGCATGGGGTGATGAGGAGACTGAGGATGGAGTGCATGGGGTGTATGGGGGTGATGAGGAGACTGAGGATGGAGTGCATGGGGTGATGAGGAGACTGAGAATGGAGTGCATGGGGTGTATGGGGTGATGAGGAGACTGAGGATGAAGTGCATGGGGTGTATGGGGGTGATGAGGAGACTGAGGATGGGGTGATGAGGAGACTGAGGATGGAGTGCATGGGGTGTATGGGGGTGATGAGGAGACTGAGGATGGGGTGTATGGGGTGATGAGGAGACTGAGGATGGGGTGCATGGGGTGATGAGGAGACTGAGGATGGAGTGCATGGGGTGATGAGGAGACTGAGGATGGAGTGCATGGGGTGAGGAGGAGAATGAGGATGGAGTGCATGGGGTGAGGAGGAGACTGAGGATGGAGTGCATGGGGTGAGGACGAGACTGAGGATGGAGTGCATGGGGTGAGGAGGAGACTGAGGATGGAGTGCATGGGGTGATGAGGAGACTGAGGATGGAGTGCATGGGGTGATGAGGAGACTGAGGATGGAGTGCATGGGGTGATGAGGAGACTGAGGATGGAGTGCATGGGGTGATGAGAAGACTGAGGATGGGGTGTATGGGGTGATGAGGAGACTGAGGATGGGGTGTATGGGGTGATGAGGAGACCGAGGATGGGTTGTGCGGGGTATATGGGGGTGATGATTAGACTGAGGATGGGTTGCGTGGGGTGTATGGGGGGATGAGACTGAGGATGGGGTTAGTGGGGTGTATGGGGGAGATAAGGAGACTGAGGATGGGTTGCGTGGGGTGTATGGGGGGATGAGACTGAGGATGGAGTGCGTGGGGTGTATGGGGGTGATGAGGAGACTGAGGATGGGTTGCGTGGGGTGTATGGGGTGATGAGGAGACTGAGGATGGAGTGCATGGGGTGTATGGGGTGATTCAGTGGTGTATAGTGGTTGGCAGTATTGTATTCATGGAGTACAGTGATTGGCAGTATTATATTCAGGGGTACAGTATTTGGCAGTATTATATTCCGGGGTACAGTGGTTGGCAGTATTCAGGGGGTACAGTGGTTGGCAGTATTATATTCAGGGGGTAAAGTGGTTGGCAGTATTATATTCATGGAGTACAGTGATTGGCAGTATTATATTCAGGGGTACAGTATTTGGCAGTATTCAGGGGGTACAGTAGTTGGCAGTATTATATTCGGGGGTACAGTGGTTGGCAGTATTATATTCAGGGGTACAGTGGTTGGCAGTATTATATTCAGGGGTACAGTGGTAGGCAGTATTATATTCAGGGGTACAGTGGTTGGCAGTATTATATTCAGGGGTACAGTGGTTGGCAGTATTATATTCAGGGGTACAGTGGTTGGCAGTATTATATTCAGGGGTACAGTGGTTGGCAGTATTATATTCAGGGGTACAGTATTTGGCAGTATTATATTCCGGGGTACAGTGGTTGGCAGTATTCAGGGGGCACAGTGGTTGGCAGTATTATATTCAGGGGGTACAGTGGTTGGCAGTATTATATTCATGGAGTACAGTGATTGGCAGTATTATATTCAGGGGTACAGTATTTGGCAGTATTCAGGGGGTACAGTAGTTGGCAGTATTATATTCGGGGGTACAGTGGTTGGCAGTATTATATTCAGGGGTACAGTGGTTGGCAGTATTATATTCAGGGGTACAGGGGTTGGCAGTATTATATTCAGGGGTACAGTGGTTGGCAGTATTCAGGGAGTACAGTGGTTGGCAGTAATATATTCAGGGGTACAGTATTTTGCAGTATTCAGGGGGTACAGTAGTTGGCAGTATTATATTCGGGGGTACAGTGGTTGGCAGTATTATATTCAGGGGTACAGTGGTTGGCAGTATTATATTCAGGGGTACAGTGGTTGGCAGTATTATATTCAGGGGTACAGTGGTTGGCAGTATTATATTCAGGGGTACAGTGGTTGGCAGTATTATATTCAGGGGTACAGTGGTTGGCAGTATTATATTCAGGGGTACAGTGGTTGGCAGTATTAGATTCAGGGGGTACAGGTTATAATGATTATTGTCATCATACAGAGGATGAGGATCTACTGACAAATTAAGGAACCAATGATGTCCAGGTGTCAGACTCTGCAGAGAAGATGGAAGAAATCCTGGTGTCTGGACCAGATGAAGAAGAAAAGTAAAGACAACAGAGAAGACGTCACTCAGGTCAGTGATATCATTGTGTATTTTCCTAACTGTCCCATCAGAGCTGTAGTCACTGATATCATTGTGTAGTCTCCTGACTGTCCCATCAGCTGTAGTCACTTCAGACATGATGGGAGTTGCAGCTTTCCAACATCTGGGGAGCCACTTGAACCAAGGTGATTGGTGGGGGTCCCATGAGTCAGACCCCCACCATAAAAATGGGCTGTTTATTTTAAAATGCCTGGGCCTATTTTTGGTCCCAGTCTGGCCCTGCCTGTAAGTCACTTCTATCACTAAGGATAAAAAGCCAAGGAACCAGGGGGTGCAAAGGGGTGTCGTGCTAAGTCCAGGGGTGCGAATGTAAAGGGGAGCACTGCCCTCTGCCTCCCAGCTAGATACGGGTCAGGCTGACCTGGGGGAGTACTCACTGGGCCGCACACTGAGAGGGACAGGGGCCACCCGGAGCCCACCTCAGGAGCCGTTCCATCCACCTGTGGTGAAATAGGCAAGTGGCGACACTACACGCGCGGGGTAAGTGGAGGCCCTCCGGTGGGGTCTAGGTACATGAGGGGGCACAGTGCTGGGGGGGGGGGGGCCCAGGCACATTCCTTGCACAGGGGCCCTCTGCTGTCTGTGTCCGCCCCTGATCTGGGATGGTAGAGATCCGGTCTCCTTGAACCTGTCAGCCTTACTTGCAGAATTCCACAATGCATTTGAAGAACCCACGCGAGACTCCTCTGCCGAGACGGCTCAAAAGAACCTCTGCCAGGGGAGCTCCTCTGTTGGCGACAACGTGGTTCAGTTCCGCACTCTTGCCTCTGAACTTTCTTGGAACGACGAGGCCTTGTGTGCTACCTTTAAAAAAGGACTTTCCTCTTGAATCAAGGATGCTCTCACTACACGTGATTCTCCGGCTAACCTAAGCGAACTTATCCATTTAGCCCCTCGAATTGATGTTCATTTTGCCGAAAGGCAGGAGGAACATCCTTTGGAAAAAGAACCTGCCCGAACACGGCGTTTACATCGTCTGGCCCCCATGTTCTAACATCCACCCCTACTCTCTATTTTGCCTCTTGCCGAAGAGGCTATGGAAGTGGACCGTTTTCACCTAACGCAGCAGGTAAAATCATGTCTACGCAATGAGAATTTGTGCCTATATTGTGCCAGTCCGGAGAACTTTCTCAAAGACTGTTCTATACATCCTCCGTGTCTGGGAGAACGTTCTCAACTTGGACAAGTAGGAGTGGCTTCCCTAGATGTTAATATTACCTCTCCTCACTTGACCTCCCCGGTTCAAGTATTTTCCTCTGCCAAGACGTCTTTCATCGCTTCTGCTCTTTTGGACTCCGGTTCCACTGGTATCTTCATTGGTGCCTCCCAGGTCCTTAAACATCGTCTTCCAGTGTCTCGTCTTGCTAAGCCCTTCTACATCTCTTCTGTTAATTGACAAAATCTGAACTGTAAGGTGCAATTTCCAAAAAATTTTGTTCTATGTGCTACCACATTGTACTTCGGAGCTACTTCTTTGTCTTTCTTGGCTTCAACGCCATTCTCCACAACTTGGAAATCTGGTGAAATCACTTGTTGGGGGCAATATTGCCAAGATCACTGTCTTGTTCCTCTTGGGATATCTTCTGTGCTTGTTAAACTCAAGCCTTAAATTTGGGACATTCTTCCTTGCCAGTTGGTCACCTTAGAAGACAAAAGACTCCACAACAGAAGCCTGTAAGTTCTTTACAGCATTTGCCCATTCCAGAAACCCCCTGGTCTCATGTAATGGGGAACTCTCTGGAGACCAAAGGGGGGTACTGTAACACCTGCGCTACGGCTGGACACCACCATCACACACAGGTTCAGACACTATATTATGGACCACAATAACTTTACAGCCATGTAGCATAGTCAAATAAAAAAAAAATCCTGAATACCCCTTTAAAATTATCAACATGAATATGTTTAACATATAATATATAAAATGGCCACTAGGTGGCTCTGTTCTCTTCCAAGTCACAATTAATGCAATGAGTTTGGTCTCCTCCCAGCCTGGCAGGAGTCCGAACTCAGGAAGTGTTTCTCTGCACTGAGCTTAATTGTCGGCTGCACAGAAAGTGAAAGCCACACAGACTGACAGCTGAAGGAGAGCCTCACTGAAATCTGCACAGACTGAAACATACACAGAGCCTGAGGTCTTCTATTCATCACAATGCTGCAACCATGTGAGGGCAGAAGTTGTCCCCCAGCGACTTCAATGATGTCATGCCTGCTGGGAAACGCCCACTTTCTCCTGCTGGGAAATTGCACTATGCGAGCAAGAAGAAAGGTATGATACACAGCTTTTTAAAGCTCTAAAATAGTTTTTAAGGGTAGGAGGGGTGTTAGGAGTAGTTAGCTTGAGGTAGTTGAGAACTGTTCATTTTTTTCAATTTCACCCCACAAATATTTTTTGGGGCTTCACCATACATTTTGTGGTAAATGTGTGATATCATTACAAAATACAATTAGTCCAGCAAACAACAAGCCCTATAGATGATAGAAACATAGAACGTGTCGGCAGATAAGAACCTTTTGGCCCATCTAGTCTGCCCAATAATCTGAATCCTATCAATAGTCCCTGGCCCTATCTTATATGAAGGATAGCCTTATGCTTATCCCATGCATGTTCAAACTCCTTTACTGTATTTGCTGTGACCACTTCTGAAGGAAGGCTATTCCATGCATCCACTACTCTCAGTAAAGTAATACTTCCTGATATTACTTTTAAAACGTACCTGTCTCCAAAAAAACTTTTTATATTTTGTTAATCACATGTAATTAGAAACAACTTTCTAATTACATGTGATTAACAAAAATGTATCTTTATTTAAAAAAAACGACCACAAAACGACCACTAGGGGTCTCCCTACATGTCCCGGTGCATAGAGTTCGGACTTATGCCGGCCTGGCAGCATGAGTCCGAAATCTCAGCGAAGCCGAACACTGAAGAGCACAGTGCCTGTCAATCAGACAGGCAGGAGCAAGCACTGTGCCTGCAGCACGGGCACTCCTGACATGGCCAGCCGCTTCATCTGGCCAAATGTTAGTGTAGCGCAGGGCAGCACAGACGAGGATCGGGTCTTGTGCACTCTGTGTCCCGAAGCAGTCATTCATTGTCCCGTAGTAGCAAGGCAGCACGTCGGGACACAGACAACATCAGTCCCGACATGCTGCTGCGCTACTACGGGACAATGAATGACTGCTTCGGGACACAGAGCGTACAAGTCCCGCAATGCTGCTGCACTAACTCACCTTGCCGGTGAGATCTATTGTTATCTATGCTGGCTTTACATGTGCCTGAAAATCCACGCGTGTGAACGTACCCTTACACTCTGATGTTGAAGAGGGAGAAGGGCGGAAGTGCGGACCGACAGGCTTCAGATGACGTCAAGCCTGTCGGGCCACGCCCCCTTCCTCATGGCAGGAGGCTGAGCAGCCACAGGGGATCTAAAAAAAGGTATTTATATGGGATTTTGGGTAAAAATATAGACAGGGATAGAGTCAGCGAGAGTCAGGGACAGATTGGGGGGAGGGATTAGGGACAGCTTATTTGATGATAGGTACTCTTTAAACCTTTATACCTCTCATTTAAAACTATGTCCTCATGTGGTAGTTTTTCTTTTAAATATGCCCTTATCCTTTACTGTGTTGATTCCCTTTATGTATTTAAAAGTCTGTATCATATCCCCTCTGTCTCTTCTTTCTTCCAAGCTATACATGATAAGGTCCTTTAACCTTTCCTGGTAAGTTTTATCCTGCAATCCATGTGCTAGTTTAGTAGCTCTTTTCTGAACTCTCTCTAGAATATCTAAATCCTTTTGGAGATACAGCCTCCAGTACTGCTCACAATACTCCAAGTAAGGTCTCACCAGTGCTCTGTACAGCGGCATGAGTACTTCTCTCTTTCTACTGAAAATTGAAAGAGTTATGGATTTTAAAAGGCAAGGAGGAAAACATGAAAGCGCAAAAATGGAAAAATTGCTGCTTCATTAAGGGGTTAAAGTCTATGGACAAAATTAAAGCCTTTTTGTTATTTCATCTCTGTGCTTATAGAACTCACTGACATCATCAGCGCCTGCACTGAGTCAGGAGAAGATCATGGTCTGTTCTCAGTGTAAGCTGCCGGCCTGATGCTGCCTGCGGCCTACACTGACAGCTTTCAGTTGTATGTGTGCCTATACAGTTGAAAGCAGCTCTTACTCACCTAGGAATCTGAGGCAATTATAATAGGGGCTGAAACCCATACTGCCCTAACTATAATTCATTCCACACATGGCTCAAAGCCAAACCAGTTCAGTAGCACAGTGGTTCACATCTGTTGCTCAAACAAGCTTACCCTGGGGAAACAGGGGGCCCACAACAACAATTATCCAAACCCCTGGGCCGTAGCCCGGGGTAAAAAAAAAACCTCAATATGTGTAACCCCTAAAACTTCACTTTTATTGTGTAATGTAAAATCAATAATTTCCAACAAAAAAGATTAAAACTGATCATCAGCTGGCCAGTGAATTCAAATATAGTGGGTATTGGGAGTGATCACTCCCTAGAAAACATTTATGGTCCTGCAGTGACCGCACTAAACTTGGCCAGTCAGGTATCGCTTAAAATGCAACTCTTTTGCCAGCTTCTACATGTTTCTCCGCTACCATAGCGTTTTCAAGAGACAATAGTGGCAATGGCTATGGGCAAAATGGCGGCGGGGGTATTTTTCATGCATATTTTCAAATCAAATGTCCCATAACAAACAGAGTAAAGCAGGCAGCAATGATGTTTTGATATTCCTAGCATTCACCTGTGTACTTACAAACGGGTACCAATCACATTGCATCCCGATACTGATGTCACATTTGACTGCCCATCTTACATTCAGTATCATCAGATGGCGTCCATTATCATCTAATGGGCTACGCGCATGTGCTATGTGGCAATCCCAGGACTTAGCCTCCGTGCATCTCTACATCCCATGCGCATGCACTCATTAAGCGCATGCGCAATACTGAAAAAACAGGACTTTGCCTGGAAACACATCGTATTCCCTTCTGCGCAGGTGTTAGCACTTAGCCATCACGAGGGAAATAGCGGAGACAGTGTATGTGGTACCAAGCTCATTGGTACTAAAATAGTGAGCTAGTAGGATAATATTAATTTTCTTCTGATATCCACTTCGATAGATTAATATTGAGGTAAGTATCTTTTAACCCCACTTGAGCCAGTCTAACTGTTCAGAGGTTCAAATATTCAAATGATATCAGATATATGCTATAAAAAGGTTTGTGTGCTATAAAGATGTTCAGATAGTAGCTCATATACACCATCAAAGAGCTTGTGTACCATACAGAATACTGTCTAGTAGCTAATGTAGCTCTCCCATAGGAAGCTGCTTGATTGCTAAGTTCCTATACCGTATATTAGGAGATGTCCCTTGTATGGTACCTTGTATAAGGTGGGTGGAGCAAAGTGGGGCCACATAAATCAGTCAAATAATATGGTTTCAATAACACCACCTCACATTCAAAGGACAAATAATGTCATGATGACTACTATAATAGGGATAAATTAAAAATACATTCTGCCTCAAGCCCTTATTTGTTGGTGACTAAAGGAAAATCATGAGTATCACGAAAAACCAAAATAAACAAATATACTGGTTAATCAAAGGAAAGCCGAAAAAGAAAAACCCTCATTGAAGCCTTGTGGTGATTGACTATGTAAACACCAGATCCATTTGGCCTCCTCCTGTAGAAGCCTGGTCTCAATATTCCCCTTCCTGGGGCCCAATTTGAGTTGGCTTAAACCAACAAATTTTAGTTCTTGTGATTGGCATGAATATGCCTAGCCAGAGGAGTATCAGTTCTGGTCCTGATATTGCTCAGATGTTGCGAGATCCTCCGGCGTAATTCCTGTGTGGTGTTGCCTACATAAAATTTGGGACAGGAACATTTGGCAAAATAAACCACATTGCGCAAAACGCAATTAATGAACTGTCTGATTTGGTAGGTTCGTTGGTCAACCGGATTGACTATCTCTTTTGTCTTCTTAATATTTTGACAGAAACTATATGTATGTGCCCACTGTCTGGTTTGTAAGCCACGTACTTTATCTTTGTTTATTTTGTAAGTGGCTGTGAACTAGTTGATCCTTAAGATTCGGTCCTTTCCGAAAAGTTACACTCGGTTTTATAACTATCACTGGCAGTAGATCTGTATCTCGTGACAATAGATGCCAGTGACGTCTTAATATAGACATCACTTGGTCAGTTTTTCCATCATATGTACCAATACATCTTACCTTTTTACAGGTGTCAATTTGTCTCGCCTCTGTTAATAACTGATTTCTGTCAGAGTGACAGGCTTTGTGGAAGGCTCTTTTAAGGTGTTTACGGGGATATCCCCTCTGCCTAAATCTCTGAAAGAGATTAGAGCTCCCACGTAGAAAATTAGCTTCTTCAGAGCAATTCCTCCTCGCCCTGAGGTATTTGCCTACCGGGATACTCCTTTTAAGAGAACCCGGATGGCAACTACCACAGTGCAGGAGCGAATTCGTAGACGTTGGTTTGCGAAAAATATCTGTATATGATTCTGACCATCAATATAGATACTAAGGTCCAAAAAATGTATGGACCTCCCTCCAGTCTCCGAAGTGAAAATCATCCCTATGTTGTTATGATTCAATTTGTCCACAAAATCATTAAAAAGCTCAGGTGACCCATCCCACCGAATCAGGACGTCATCTATACATCGTCCAAAGAATAAAATGTGCTCCGTGTACAAACAAAACTCATCAGAAAAAACAAAAGTGCTCTCCCACCACCCTAAGAAAAGATTTGCATAATTAGGTGCACAAGAAGCCCCCATAGCGGTGCCCTGTGTCTGGTGTTAGTAAGTGCCATTGAAAAGGAAATAGTTGAGAGTGAGTATAAATTTAAGTAAAGTCAAAACAAAATAATTGTGTTCCTGAAATAGGGTGCTCTTTGTGCTTAAATATTTAGCAACAGCTGGGTGTGGTTGGGTACGGTCTTTCACATATTTTGGTCCTGTCCTATCATTGCTCCATATTGGGATGTGGTGATGCGACTGGTCGTGGAAGTCCTGGGCGCTAGGGTCTCCTTGGATCCCTGGGTCTACTTATTATACCTTTCCACTCCAATCTTACCCAAATGGCCATTTAAATTGTTCATGCCAAGACCCTCATTGCAAAATGCTGGAAACTGACCCTTCCCCCCTCAGAGACTGATCTGGTGGCGAGAATACGGGAAATATGTTCTCTTGAATATGTTACTGCCTCTCTCAGTAACTCTCTACCTCTTTTTCTTTCTGTAAGGGAGCCCTGGGATAGGTTTCTGGATAGGCAGCCTCCTTAGCTCTCCCACTTCCTCTGACACTTCATTCCTTTTTCTTCCTTATGCCCGATCCTTTCGCTCCCCCCTCCCCCCCATGTCCTCTCTCTGTTGTCCTGTTGTTGTCCGTGTTGGTTATGTCTGGTGGAGATTTGTATTTCTCTGTTTGTAGGTGCCCAATGAAGGGCCTTTTGGGATTAACCCAGGAGATTTTTCTCATCTACGCAATAACTGAAAGTTGTGTATGCAGTCAGCGATATTTTTGCACTTGCTTAGATGTTTTTACTACCTGTTTTTTTTTTTCTATTTCCTAGGTATTTATTTGACTTACACATTGCCCTATTATGTATCTTGTGTTGTTTTACCTTTTGTCTTGGAAAATCTTCAATAAAAATTTACAGTTGAAAAAAATATATACATACTTAGTGACAGCTTCTAGGCCTAGTTTGTGTCGTATATTGCTGTAAAGGTTTTCGACATCTAGGCTTGTGAGTATAGTAGTGTCAGTTACTGTATTGTCTGTCAGCTTAAGAACAGTGTCTTTAGTGTCACGCAAATAGGAAGGGAGTGCCGTGACAAAAGGAGAAAGGACGTGATCAATATACAAGCTACCACCCTGTGTTAAGCAATCATTACACGAGACTATAGGTCTCCCCCTAATAGGAACCGTGAATTTGTGCATTTTGGGGAGTGTGTAAAAAGTGGCAATGGTGGGACGGGCATTGAACATGGCTTTATATTCATCTTCGGAGATCAGGCTTGTCTCTCTAGCAGGCAGTAACAGGTTCTTGTATTCTTCTAGATATTTTGTAGTAGGATCCAAGGGTAACTATTCATACTTGGTTGTATCTGACAGCAGGTCCATTACCATATTGACATAATCTCCTCTGTTCATCACTACTACATTGCCACCCTTGTCATTGGACTGTATGACAATGGATTTGTTGTTTTTTAGGGACATCAATGTTCTTTCTTCATCTTTCTCCAAGGTGGAATTAACCAGTCCTCTTTTTGGTTGGATCTTGATTTATATCTCAATATTCGGATATTGGGAGAAAGATGGTGTGATTTTAGATTTTGGTTTCAAGTCTATTCGAGGCGCTTCGAAAGGTAGACCTA
The DNA here is from genome assembly GCF_029499605.1 of Hyla sarda. Classification (NCBI taxonomy): domain Eukaryota; kingdom Metazoa; phylum Chordata; class Amphibia; order Anura; family Hylidae; genus Hyla; species Hyla sarda. The sequence continues at coordinate 178,296,108 of NC_079191.1, forward strand.
CTCCCTCACTTTCCATCAATAGTTCATATAAGGTGTGTCTGACTGTTTCATCTTGTTGCAATTGTGCTGGTGAATCGGTGTCCCTTTGTGCATGCCATTTGTGAAGTGCTAGTTTGCGTGCAAACAATTTAATATCCTTCACCCAATGGAAATGATCAAATCTAGGTACTGGGGTAAATGACAAACCCCTACTAAGCAGTGACTCTTCAGCTTCATTTAATTTGTAATTAGAGATATTGGAAATCTGAAGTGATCCATTCGTCACCTGACGAGTAGTATCATCACCTCGTGGTGTCAGAGGGGTGTTGATGACACCATCATCTCAAGGTGTCAGAAAAGTGCCGGTGGTGGAAATAGTGAGGGAAGTACTCCTAAAAAAGACTGAGTGGGGATCGTGTTCATTTGTGAAAATGGTGCTTGTGTGACAGGTACATTCATGCTCTTTTGGGAGCCCCCAGGCCCTGCTCTTATTGGAGCAGTGCCTGGTGCTGCATTGCCCATGTAGTTGGTTGTCGATTGAGTCAAGTTGCCCTGTCCAGGTGTAGTATTGGATGCTGAAAAAACAAGAGAAGATGGTGGACCAGATCGCTGTGAATTTGGCGCCTGAAAGGAACTGGGGCCCAAGATTTGGCATGTCGTCTGATTTGGTGGTAGTGCTCTCTGCTGTGAGAGCACTCATTGTGGAGCGGGTCGTTTAGCCTGGGATTGTCTAAACCTATGGCTTTTAGTCTTTCTCTTTTGGTAAGGTCGTTGTGTATTGCCCGTATCAGACAGAAACCTTCAGTCCCTGAGCTTTCCGATTCAGAAATATTGGTACGTCTTATATTAGGCTGTGCTGGATGGTACGATCTATTTTGTGGATTGTTGTTGTTATGACCACGATAGGTATACACCACGTCGTTAGCAAAATTTGTAAAGTCTCTAATATACTTTTTGCGTTTTTTATCTTTGATTTTGTTCTTAAATATCTCAAGATGGTTCTGTTGCTCGTTACAAACATTATGCAAAATCTGGATATTGATATATGTATTAAGTAACAGTTTAAAATGAGTGTCAATGAAAGGCACAATAAAAATATGGTAAACAAAAAAAACATAATATAGATCTATATAACAGATATTTATGTCCTAGTACTATGGAGAAAATATCAAGAAAAATTGATATTTAAAACATGTATCACTGAAAATATTTTCTTGCTTATTTATTTCTGTTCTTAAATAATTTTGCCTTTAGTATTATTCCTGTTCATTAATACTGCATCAGTTATGTAGTCTACTTACCTTCTTATTTCTGTATTGTATCATCTATAACACTTTTCTTTTCCACCCAACAGGCGTGTGGTATAATGATCTGGTGCAGGTGGCAGCACATGAGATTGGTCATGCTCTTGGTTTATGGCACTCCAGGGATGTCTTGGCACTGATGCATCCTAATGCTACATATACTCGGACTCGGCGCTTGGCACGAGATGATATTTTAGCAATCCAGCATCTCTATGGTAACTGTTTATTTCTGTGTCATGTATCATAAAGATCTGTTAGGGTTGTATTCTTTTTATATATATATATTTTTTTTTTTTTAGATCTTTCTATGTCCTGGCCATAAGTAAACCTGAGAGTGTCAGTCAAGTGCGGTTCAACAAGAAAAAAATGTGGTTTCAAATGGCAGGAAATGCTCAACCCCAAATGCATTTGTGTATTTATGCTGGGGGAGCAGATCCTGCGCTTGTGGTCCGTTGCTAAGGACAATCCCCAGCATAAAATGCATACAATGGGGGATGCCTGCAGCAGACTAGAACTGCCACAATAGCATACTACACACGATGGAAAGTGTGGATGTGTAACATATAGAAGTGCTGTTCAGCAATAATTTTGCCTCTATAGTACAGCATAGGCTTTTATTAAATAATGAGGCTCTTGTGTATTTAGCTTATATTTATGGGTTGCCATCCTTCCTTCTTCCCCTTTAAAATAGTTCTGTTAACAAAGCCACCATTTCCCATAATGCCTCTGGCTTTCCAGATTCGTCTTGTCACTGTACATGCTTTGTCCTATCTAAGATCAGTGATAAATTAGAGACACAAATCCTCTGTCCCCTATGTCACACTGCAGAGTCTTTAGTGTATCCCTCTGTGATGCAAGTTCAGTAGATTCAGGAAGTAAAATATAGCGAAGTTTTGAAACTCATCTACTATATAACTGCACTCATGGATCCTTAGATAATGCAGAAATTATATAATTGTCACCACTCTGCATGGAAGTAGATACAGAGGATCAAGGAGGGTGGAGTCTGATGGGAAGCGGAGAGATGTCTGAAAGCTACCAAGGAGGGATTTGATAAGTGGCAATGTATTTCTGTAATTCATAGGAAGTCAGACACAGGAGAGACTGACTTCCTGTCTAAACAGGAGAGCAAGCTTTGGATAGCTAGAGTAGGATACCATGATGCAGGTGTACGCAATGAAAAGATTAATAAATGTATGGATGTACAGTAACTGAGTTGGGATGAAACAAATTACACTGCTAAAAACATGCTGGCGAGTTAGTATTATATGTGCAAAAAATATATAGCTATATTTCTGCTTTAAAACCTGTACCATGTCATGACGTACTTGTATGTTACAGATTGTCTTTTATGACGCCTACATCATGTACATTTATGTATGTCATGGGGATGGCACAGACAAAGAAACCTTTGATCCCGGCCGTTAACCTCTTAAGGACGCAGGGCGTACCTGTACACCCTGCGCCCGGTCCCGGTATATAATGCAGGGTCACGCTGTGACCCCGCATCATAGCGGGTCAGTCCCAGTGGCTAATGAAAGCTGGGACCCTGGACTAATAGCGTGCCGCATGCTATTAACCCTTTAGACACAGCGTTCAAATTTGATTGCCACATCTAAAATGAAAGTAAAAGCTTCCCGGAAGCTCAGTCAGGCTGATCGGTTCTATCGCGGTGAAATCGCGATGTCCCGGTCAGCTAGAACGTGAGCAGGAGGGTGCCTTACCTGCCTCCGTCGCGTCCAATCGGCGATTGATTGCTCCAAGCCTGAGATCCAGGCTTGAGCAATCGACCGCCAATAACACTAATCCTCCTCATGTTAATGCATGGGGCTGATCTGTGTATAAGATCGGTATGTGCAGTGCTATAGCCACTAGAGGGCGTTATAACACTGCAAAAAAAAAAACTTCCCTAATAAAAGTAAGAATCACCCCCCTTTTCCCATAAAAAAAAAACTGTGTAAATAAAAATTAACATATGTGGTATCGCCGGGTGTGGAAATGTCCGAACTATAAAAATATATAATTAATTAAACTGCATGGTCAATGGCATACGCGCAAAATAAGTTTTTTTTTTTTTTTTTGCTAAACGTGTGGCCGGGCCCTCTTAGCCATAAAAGAGCGGTCCGATACCGTTAGCTAAAGCCCACCCGCTGCTGATCAGTCCCGTAGTACTCTAACAGTAGAAAAGATTCCAATTGGCACTACTAACTGTGCTTGAGAAACAATGTGCAATACCTTCTTTTGAAGATCCTGCTACAGTCACTCAGTAATAGCCTCTTCCCTCGCTGGTGCTCAGCAATGAAAGTCCATGCGTGTAATAATCCAATATGAGAAGAAAAACTGCGGCAGCTCACCAAATGCGTTTCAGGCTTTTATTCACAGCGGGTGTACATACAGGTGCAAGTTCACAAGAGCGACGTCTGTTTCACACAATGCGTGCTTCTTCTGGCTCAACTAACTCTGTGCTTCCCCAAGTTTTATACATGTGTGCGCAGTGACGTATACTGGAGCAGAGGTGATGGATGATGACATTATCATCCACCAATCTAGGTATACCTGCCCTGCACTGGAGCCGCCGCCCACCCATCGCCTGGGAGAAACAGCTCTGCAATCCAGAGTTTCCTTTCGCCGGCCGCATAGTCACATCTGAGCAGGGAAACTCCTGCCCGCAGATGTTAAACAACCGCAGACAGAGAGCAATCCCTGCCCTCAAAGTGAACAACGGCCACCGCCGCGAATACTGGAAAATAAAACTGGAGAGCTTACTCCCACCTAAACACACTAGAAGCTCAAATGAGGAAGCACCGGACATTACAAGAAAACAAAAAATGCTACTGCTAGTGATACATAGATACAAATATTAAAACCAACACTTTTTTTTACAAAAAGACACTCATATCCAATTTGTCCTTAAGACCTAGTGGACCCATGGCGTCTGTCTTTAGAATCCACTTTGCTTCTCGTTGCAGAAGTAATTTATCTTGATCCCCTCCATTTCTTGGAGTATTAACCACTTCTAGACCTGAAAATGTTAAAACTCCTCCATCTCCTCCATGTTCAATAAGTCGTGTACACCCTACCCCCGTAGTGACAGATCTAATGTGTTCTCTCACTAATGTGTCTCACTTCTCACTCTACACCACCAAATTTAAGAAACTTGGATTCTGAATTGTGATGACAAATTGTTTACATTTAAAGTTACCCTGGATTCTAAGCTGACATAACCAATTACTGGAGGGACTAACAAATTGGTTGGTGCCAAGTAGACTATCTAATGTCTTGTTTTTCGATAAGCGAATAATGGTTGACCTCTTGCTGTATTTCCCAGAACTTCATCGTTTTCTATTAAGTGCCAATGCAGTCTGATTGCAGCTTGTACACTGGCATCCATTGGGGAGTGCTTAAATGAAAAGACAAATATGTCCATTTTGTCTTCTTTTTTAGGACATTTTCTCCGCTCCATTCTTTAGCTTTATTGTATGCCTCCTCCACGATCTCGCCAGGGTACCCTCTGTCGACCAGACGACCTGCCAATTCTTTTGCCTGTAATTCAAAGGAATCAGATGTAGTATTAAGCCTTTTTTAATCTTACAAATTGGCTATATGGCACTGATTTCTTGATGTGAGGGGGATGGAACCTATCGAAATGGAGCAGGGAATTTACTGCCGTCGGTTTTCTGTAACCACTTGTGGTCCATTCCTGATTCCCCATTTCCACCCTCACATCAAGAAATTCTAAAGTAGCACCACCAAATACCGACGTAAATTTCATGTTCATATCTTTATTCTGGTTTAGGTAGTCTACAAAAGATTCAAATTGAGCTTCTGATCCAGACCAGATGACAAAAATGTCGTCCATATAACGAGAGATGGCTACGACAAGACTCAGGAACGGGTTGCTTTCTGTAAAAATATACTTCTTCTCAAAACCTGCTAAGTACAGGTTTGCAAAAGAGAAAAGAGCACTCGACCGGCATGCCCATTGCCGTCCCTGAGTCTTGTCGGTACCATCTGTCATCAAAGGTAAATGCGTTATGTGACAGTATGAATTCTAAGGACTAAAGTTGACAAAATCTTCCTCCTGGTTTAGGTCTGTGGGATCCGGGTGTAGAGGCCATCTACGTCTATTGAAGCCACACTCAAACCAGGATGACAGGGGACTGACCCTAAAGTTTTTAAGAATTGACCAGTGTCTTTTAAATATGTTGGAAGACCTTCCAGGAGGGGTCTGAGGATCCAGTCTATATACTTTGAGAGGCCCTCAGTCACTGAGCCAACCCCCGAGACGATTGGTCGACCCGGGGGTTGGCTCAGTGGCTTGTGTATTTTTGGTAAATAATACCAGTAGGGTCTCCTAGGGTACCTTGGTAACAATTTAGTTTCAATAGTACAGGAAATAACACCCTTTTCTACATATCTCCTCAAAAGGGACTGTAATTGGGAGAGGTATCTGGTGGTGGGGTCCTCTTTTAATATTGTGTATACCCTAGAATCTGTCAATTGCCTCAAGGATTCTTTCTTATACTGGTCTCTAGTGAGGACAACAATGTTGCCTCCTTTGTCCGCTTTCTTATAGATTAATTCCTTATGGGTCCATAACCAGCGGAGTGCTTTTTGTTCTCTATGGAGCAGATTAGGATTAGATTCAGGGTACATTAAAGATTTAACATAATTTTTGACTAAATTTGTAAACAGATCCAAATTCCCCCCTGTTTGAATTAGGGGGCAAAATGTGGATCTGTTCCCACCACAAAATCGCTCTTCCCTGTTTTCTTTTAGTGTCTCCACTTGAACTCCCATTTCTTCTGTAAGACTGAGCAGAAGTTCTGCCCCTTCTATCACGTCTTTACTGAAGTCAGTGGTGACACTAAAGCCCAGGGGTCCTACATTTAATGTTTTTCCCCAGATTTCTTCATAGGAATAACTTGTTCCCTCTTAGAAAAAAACGTTTTAAGTCCCATTTTTCGGACCGACTTAAATAGGTCGATCTGAAAGTCCACCTCATCAAAGGGTTCCGTAATACAAAAGTTAAGTCCTCTACTCAGAAGTGAAATACAGTCCTCTGGTAATTCACTGTCTGTCAAATTTATCACATTATCAAGTGTTCTCTTACCCTCGATCATTGCCGCCAGGACACCTGTTTCCGTTTCTGGCTTCTTGTAGCTTTGGAGGGTCTTTTTTCTGCTGCGTCCTCTCCTGGTGCGCTTCCTAAAGGGCCGACAACTTTATGTCTGGTAGCTTTATCTCCAGGGGGGCCAGAGGCTTCGTCTGAAAGGCTTGAATCAGAATATGTGGTCAACATGTCACTAGGCTGTTTTTTCTTTGGTCTGTTCTTGCGCTTTATTTGTTTTCGACTACCCCAGTCAAAAATTCAGGCGGTCTCTTAGAAACTTATCGCATTTCCTGTCTTTAATCTCAGCTTGTGTTGTCACCAACTTTTTCTCAGCTTTCTTTTGGAAAAGGTGAAGGATTCTTCTGAACAAAGTATTCTAAGCTTAATTTTTCCTCGACAGAGCTCTTGAGTAATAGTTGCGTATTCTTTTTATTTATTTTTAGAATAATACGCATGAGCTTAAGAGAGTGCTCCAGGGTAACTTTAAATGTAAACAATGTTCATTTTGTCATCACAATTCAGAATCCAAGTTTCTTAAATTTGATGGTGTAGAGTGGGAAGTGAGACACTTCATTTCATGTAAAACAAAATTTTTCGTGTACATCCTGACATGCCCTTGTGGCAGATTCTATTTGGGAAAAACTATTAGAAATTTGTATGTTAGAGTGAGAGAACACGTTAGATCTGTCACTACGGGGGTAGGGTTTACACGACTAATTGAACATATCAGGAAGGAACATGGAGGAGATGGAGGAGTTTTAAAATCTTAAGGTCTAGAAGTGGTTAATACTCCAAGAAATGGAGGGGATCAAGATAAATTACTTCTGCAAAGTGGATCTTAAAGACAGACGCCATGGGTCCACTAGGTCTTAACGACAAATTGGATATGAGTGTCTTTTTGTAAAAAAAAAAGTGTTGGTTTTAATATTTGTATCACTATAGTATTTGTATGTATCACTAGCATTTTTAGTTTTCTTGTAATGTCCGGTGCTTCCTCATTTGAGTTTCTAGTGTGTTTGGGTGGGAGTAAGCTCTCCAGTTTTATTTTCCAGTATTCGTGGCGGTGGCCGTTGTTCACATTGAGGCCAGGGATTGCTCTCTGTCTGCGGTTGTTAAAGGGGTTATCCAGGAAAAAACTTTTTTTTATATATCAACTGGCTCCAGAAAGTTAAACAGATTTGTAAATTATGCAACCATGTAGAAGGAAGTAGACGTTGGAGCACTCACCTCAAACACCAGAGCCGTGGGTGCTGCAAAAAGATTATTTCTTTCCGTCAAGTTGGATACAATAGCAGGGAGGAGGAGATGTAAATCTACGGGTGGGCTGCACCGATGGGTGACGGTCCGTTATCGCGCCTTAGCGCTTCGTCAGGCCCCTTCCGGTAGGTGAATCACAGCCAGGTAAGTACAAAAGACAAAGGGAGGGGTCACAATCCCACACCAATAGAAACAATTGGCTTACGGACACAAGACCTATAGGCAGTTTTAAATGTGGGAAATGTCCCTATTGCCAGTATAGTATGGATACTAAGGTTGTAAAATTAGGAGACAAGGATGTATATGTAAAGCAATTTATTTCATGTAGGACGGATCATGTAGTATACGCCTTGATATGCGATTGTGGTTTTTATTACATAGGGAAAACGATCCGCCCGCTTTTCCATAGGGTAAGAGAGCATATTTATTCTATGAAAACTAAGATGGGATCAACCCGTTTAATAGAACATATGCTGAATGTCCATAATGGAGACCCAAGAACCCTGAGATTTGCTGGACTTGAAAGGGTAGAACAAACATATGGGGGTAAAAATAAAAATCTAATTTTGATGAAGAAAGAGGCCAGGTGGACAATCCGTTGCAATGCAACGGGACCCCTATGACTGAACGATTCCACGAATTCAATGCACTTTTATGATATACCTATCCATATGTGATTGTTCTCCCCCTCTATCATGCTGCGCCTTGTTCAGATTTTGTATTAAAGACGCACCTGTTTTTAGCTGTCACCAGCACTCACATAGTTAATTTGAACACGTTTGTTTCTCTTGGTCTGGGATTGTGACCCCTCCCTTTGTCTTTTGTACTTACCTGGCTGTGATACACCTACCGGAAGGGGCCTGACGAAGCGCTAAGGTGCGATAACGGACCGTCGCCCATCGGTGTAGCCCACCCGTAGATTTACATCTCCTCCTCCTTGCTATTGTATCCAACTTGACGGAAAGAAATAAAAAAAAATTTGCAGCACCTACGGCTCTGGTGTTTAAGGTGAGTGCTCCAACGTCTACTTCCTTCTACATGGTTAAATGATTGAACTCTATCTGCCATTGTGTAGCACCACGCATTACCAGAGAGCAAAGTTTTGGCTGCATCTTAACTGCTTGCCAGCAGGAGACCTATTGTGTAACATAGCGAATCTATACGGTGCCAGGTCGCTCCTCTTTGCAAGAGATTTGTAAATTACTTCTATTAAAAAATCTTAATCCTTTCAGTACTTCTGAGCTTCTGAAGTTATTGTTGTTCTTTTCTGTCTAAGTGCTCTCTGATGACACGTGTCTCGGGAACTGCCCAGTTTAGAAGCAAATCCCCATAGCAAACCTCTTCTAAACTGGGCAGTTCCTGAGACACGTGTCATCAGAGAGCACTTAGACAGAAAAGAACAACCTTAACTTCAGAAGCTCATAAGTACTGAAAGGATTAAGATTTTTTAATAGAAGTGATTTACAAATCTGTTTAACTTGGAGCCAGTTGATATATAAAAAAAAAAGTTTTTTCCTGGATAACCTCTTTAACCCTTTAAGGACCCGGGGTTTTTCCGTTTTTGCATTTTAGTTTTTTCCTCCTTATCTTTAAAAAAATCATAACTCTTTCAATCTTTCACCTAAAAATCCATATGATGGCTTATTTTTTGCGCCACCAATTCTACTTTGTAATGACGTCAGTCATTTTACCCAAAAATCTACGGCGAAACGGAAAAAAAATCAATGTGAGACAAAATTGAAAGAAAAAAAACGCCATTTTGTAACTTTTGGAGGCTTCCGTTTCTGCACAGTACATTTTTCGGTAAAAATGACACATTCTTTTTATTCTGTAGGTCCATGCAGTTAAAATGATACCCTACTTATGTAGGTTTGATTTCTGGTACTTCTGGAAAAAATCAAAACTACATGCAGGAAAATGTATACGTTTAAAATTATCATCTTCTGACCCCTATAACTTTTTTATTTTTCTGCGTATGGGGCGGTATGAGGGCTCATTTTTTGCGCCGTGATCTGAAGTTTTTAACGGTACCATTTTTGCATCTATAGGACTATTTTGGACTTTGGAATTTTTTTGCCCGCACGGTCAATGGACATTTATATTTACACAGTTTTTTTTTATGGGAAAAGGGGGGTGATTCAAACTTTTAATAGGGGAGGGGTTAAATTATCTTTATTCACTTTTTTTTTCACTTTTTTTTTTTGCAGTGTTATAGCTCCCATAGGGATCTATAACACTGCACACACTGATCTTTCACATTGATCACTGGTTTCTCATAAGAAACCAGTGATCGATGATTCTGCCGCTTGACTGCTCATGCCTGGATCTCAGGCACTGAGCAGTCATTCGGCGATCGGACAGCGAGGAGGCAGGTAGGGACCCTCCAGCTGTCCTGTAAGCTGTTCGGGATGCCGCGATTTCACCGCGACTATCCCGAACGGCTCCCTGAGCTAACCGGCATGGTTTCACTTTCATTTTAGACGCGACGTTCAGCTTTGAACGCGCGTCTAAAGGGTTAATAGCGCGTGGCAGCGCGATCAATGCCGCGCGCTATTAGCCATGGGTCCCGGTCATTGTTAGAGGCCGGGCACGACCCGCTATGACACGGGCCACGCCGTGGCCACGCGTTATAGATCGGGAGCAGACTCAGGGCGTACAGGTACGCCCTGGGTCCTTAACAGGTTAAACATCCGCGGGCAGGAGTTTCCCTGCTCAGATATGACTATGCGGCCGGCGACAGGAAACTCTGGATTGCAGGGCTGTTTCTGCGCCGGTTCTGGTGTCCTCCCGTTGCCGGGAAGATCCAGTCTCCCACTGACCTGTTAGTGATAGATTGCCTTTTAGAGCACAGATGGATGATGATGTCATCATCCATCGCCTCTGCTCCGGTATACGTCACTGCGCACACATGTATAAAACTCGGGGAAGCACAGACAGAGTTAGTTCACGCATTGTGTGAAACGGACGTCACTCTTGTGAACCTGTATGTACACCTGCTGCGAATAAAAGCCTGAAACGCATTTGGTGAGCTTCCGCAGTTTTTCTTCTTATATTGGATTATTAGTCCCGTAGTACTGATCAGCGTTAATTTTTTTGTGGTGCAGGCATTTTTTCAGGTTATAGACGCTTTTTAAATTTTTATAGCAGGCCTGTTCTGTGTGGATAGACCGTACCTCTGTGTGCGGCCTGCCCCACCGCTGTTAGTGACTTATCACTGATCAGCGTTTTTTTTTTTTGGGTTAAGGCAGGTGCATTCTTTCGGGGTTAAGCGTTTTTTTTTTAAAATACATTTTTCAGGTATTTTGTGTGGGGGTCTATACGTGCCACCAGCCACTGTTCTGGGCTGAGTGACCAGACCCCCCACTGACTTCTGCGCTCTTCCGCCACCAAGCGCTAATCAGTGTGCACACCCCTGATTAGGTAAACGTTTTTTTTTTTTTTTTTTGATGCAGGGCTTTTTTGTGCTAGAAGTCTTTTTTTTCCCCCCTTTTTTCCCTTTTTAGTTTATATATTTTTCTGTTAGGGTAGGTTTAGTTTGGTTAGGGCGGGTTAGGGAGGTAGTCTCGCACCACACCACACACAGCACATACACAAATAAAGTTTTTCCCACACACATACACACACCCCCCATCCCCATTAGAGTAGGGAAATGGCCCGCAGGGCGTTTTCAACGGAGGAGGCATATGCCATACTTGCCTCTGACACTGAAAGCGCCACAGATGATGAGGAAGACCCCAGCGTTCTTATTTCCTTGTCCTCCTCATCATCTAGTTCTGATGATAAGCCACCAAGGTGGCGGAGTCGCCGCCATGCGGGACCGCAAACCTCCTCTGCTCCTGATCCTGTTCCCCATGCTAGTATGAGTACTCCGGGCGCTCATACTAGTCAAGCCCCCCCAGCCAAGTTTACTGGTGCCTGGTACCGACAAACTTGTCTGGACTCAGCGAGCGGACCACAAGCCCGTGATTTCTGAGTTTGTTGGCGACTCAGGAATCAAGATTGGCATCATCGGGTTCACTGAAATGGACTATTTCATTTTTTTTTCAGTGACTACTTTGTTAATCTGATGGTTGACCAGATGAACCTGTAGGCCCAACAGTTCCTCACCGCAAACCAGGGCTCCTTTTTAGCTAGGCACAGTGGCTTGTTCCCAGTCAGTGCAGCCGAAATGAGGACTTTTTGGGGCCTCGTGCTGCATATGGGCCTAGTTAAAAAGCCAAAGGTCAGGCAGTACTGGAGTGGGGATATCATCTACCAGACACCGCTTTCCAGTATGGCCATGACCTGTCCCCTGTTTGAGGCCATTTGGAAATGTTTGCATTATGCTGATAATGCGGCCTTTTGCACCCATTGCTAGATAAAGGTTACCACCTTTATGTGGATAAATTTTATACTAGTATCCCTCTCTTCACATCCCTCACCGCCAGATCCACGGTCGCTTGTGGGACAGTCCAGAAGAGTCAAAGAGGCCTTCCTTCCTATGCCCTCCGAATTTCTATTTCCTTTTCCCTTGCAAACCTGTTGCTGGTCAGGTATAAGGATAAGAGGGATGTCCTTCTGCTGTCCACAATTCATGGGAACGGCAGCACCCCTGTCTCGTTACCGGGGGACGGGTCCTCAAGCCCGATTGTATTCTGGACTACAATCGGTATATGGAGGGAGTTGATCTTTATGAGCAAGTCCTCAAGCCATATAATGCCATGCGCAAAACACGTGCATGGTACAAAAAAGTTGCGGTCTAAATGGTACAGGTTGCCATGTATAACTCTTTTGTACTGTCCCATGCTGGCAACACAGTCACAATACAACACAGTCACAGAGACATTCCTGCAGTTCCAAGAGGAAGTTCTAAAGGTCCTAATCTTTGGTGACCGCCAAGGAGCGGGTCAGAGCCCCTCTGGAACTTCTGTTCCCTGGCCAACACTTTCCAGGTGAGGTCCCCCACACTGGAAAGAAAGCTGTTCTGGCTCCATGGGAGGTTTGTAAATGCATATGGCCCCGACTTCAATTCCAGCAAAATTCTCTTTCCAAAAGTCCAATGGCGCTCCTTCTGTCCTGAGACCTTTAGTACGCCAGCAGAGCACTTAACGTCCACATATGGGGTGTTTTCTTAATCGGGAGAAATTGGGCTTCAAATTTTGGGGTTCATTTTCTCCTATTACACCATGTGAAAATGAAAAATTTGGAGTAACACCATCATTTTATTGTTAAAAATCGAATTTTTCACTTTTTCGGCCCACTGTTCAAAAAACCTGTGAGGTGTAAGTACTCACTGTAACCCCTGTTACGTTCCTGGAGGCGTGTAGTTTCCAAAATGGTGTCACATGTGGGGGGGGGGTATCTTCTGTTCTGGCACCATGGGAGGTTTGAAAATGCACATGGCCACCGACTTCAATTTCGGCAAAATTCTCTCTCCAAAAGTCCAATGGCACTCCTTCTGTTCTGAGACCTGTAGTGCTCCAGCAGAGCACTTAACGTCCACATATGGAGCATTTTCTTAATTGGGAGGAATTTGACTTTAACCCCTTAAGGACGGAGCCCATTTTCACCTCTAGGACGAAGCCCTTTTTTGCAAATCTGACCACTGTCACTTTAAACATTAATAACTCTGGAATGCTTTTAGTTATCATTCTGATTCTGAGATTGTTTTTTCGTGACATATTCTACTTTAACTTAGTGGTAAAATTTTGTGGTAACTTGCATCCTTTCTTGGTGAAAAATTCCAAAATTTGATGAAAAAATTAAAAATTTTTCATTTTTCTAACTTTGAAGCTCTCTGCTTGTAAGGAAAATGGATATTCCAAATAATTTTTTTTGGATTCACATATACAATATGTCTACTTTATGTTTGCATCATAAAATTGACGAGTTTTAACTTTTGGAAGACACCAGAGGGCTTCAAAGTTCAGCAGCAATTTTCCAATTTTTCACAAAATTTTCAAACTCGCAATTTTTCAGGGACCAGTTCAGGTTTGAAGTGGATTTGAAGGGTCTTCATATTAGAAATACCCCATAAATGAACCCATTATAAAAACTGCACCCCCCAAAGTATTCAAAATGACATTCAGTAAATGTTTTAACCCTTTAGGTGTTTCACAGGAAAAGCAGCAAAGTGAAGGAGAAAATTCAAAATCTTCATTTTTTACACTCGCATGTTCTTGTAGACCCAATTTTTGAATTTTTACAAGGGGTAAAAGGAGAAAATGTATACTTATATTTGTAGCCCAATTTCTCTCGAGTAAGCACATACCTCATATGTCTATGTAAAGTGTTCGGCGGGCGCAGTAGAGGGCTCAGAAGCGAAGGAGCGACAAGGGGATTTTAGAGAGTATGTTTTTCTGAAATGGTTTTTGGGGGGCATGTCACCTTTAGGAAGCCCCTATGGTGCCAGAACAGCAAAAAAAAACACATGGCATACCATTTTGGAAACTAGACCCCTTGAGGAACGTAACAAGGGATAAAGTGAGCCTTAATACCCCACAGGTGTTTCACGACTTTTGCATTTGTAAAAAAAAAAAAAAAAATTTCACTAAAATGTGGGTTTCCCCCCAAATTTCACATTTTTGCAAGGGTTAATAGCAGAAAAGACCCCCCAAAATTTGTAACCCCATCTCTTCTGAGTATGGAGGTACCCCATAAGTGGACCTGAAGTGCACTACGGGCGAACTACAATGCTCAGAAGGGAAGGCGTCATATTTGGCTTTTTGAGAGCAAATTTTGCTCGGGGGGCATGTCGCATTTAGGAAGCCCCTATGGTGCCAGAACAGCAAAATAACCCCCACATGGCATACCATTTTGGAAACTAGACCCCTCACAGAATGTAATGAGGGGTACAGTGAGCATTTACCCCCCACTGGTGTCTGACAGATCTTTGGAACAGTGGGCTGTGCAAAATTTTTCATTTTCACGGACCACTGTTCCAAAGATCCGTCAGACACCTGTGGGGTGTAAATTCTCACTGCACCCCTTATTACATTCCGTGAGGGGTGTAGTTTTCAAAATGGGGTCACATGTGGATGTGTTTTTTTTTTTTTGCGTTTGTCAGAACCGCTGTAACAATCAGCCACCTCTGTGCAAATCACCTCAAATGTACATGGCGCACTCTCCCTTCTGGGCCTTGTTGTGCGCCCCCAGAGCACTTTGCGCCCACATATGGGGTATCTCCGTACTCGGGAGAAATTGTGTTACAAATTTTGGGGGGTGTTTTTCCCTTTTACCTCTTGTGAAAATGAAAAGTATAGGGCAACACCAGCATGTTAGTGTAAAATTTTTTATTTTTTTACACTAACATGCTGGTGTAGACCCCAACTGTTCCTTTTCATAAGGGGTAAAAGGAGAAAAAGCCCCCCAAAATTTGTTAGGCAATTTCTCCCGAGTACGGCGATACCCCATATGTGACCCTATTCTGTTGCCTTGAAATACGACAGGGCTCCAAAGTGAGAGCGCCATGTGCATTTGAGGCCTGAATTAGGGACTTGCATAGGGGTGGACATAGGGGTATTCTACGCCAGTGATTCCCAAACAGGGAGCTTCCAGCTGTTGCTAAACTCCCAGCATGCTTGGACAGTCAATTGCTGTCCAGAAATGCTGGGAGTTTTTGTTTTGCAACAGCTGGAGGCTCCATCTTAGAAACACTGCCGTACAATACGTTTTTCATTTTTATTGGAGAAGGGGGGTGAGGGGTGGGGGGGCAGTGTACGTGTGTATATGTAGTGTTTTACTCTTTATTTTATGTTAGTGTAGTGTAGTGTTTTTAGGTTACATTCACACTTGCGGCAGATTACACTGAGTCTCCCGCTAGGAGTTTGAGCTGCGGCGGAAAATTTGCCGCATCTCAAATTTGCAGCGGGGAACTCACTGTAATCTGCCGCCAGTGTGAATGTAGCCTGTACATTCACACGGGAGGGGGGCTCAAAACTACAACTCCCAGCATGCACTGACAGACCATGCATGCTGGGAGTTGTAGTTTTGCAACAGCTGGAGGCACACTGGCTGGAAAACCTTGAGTTAGGTTCTATGACCTAACTCAGTATTTTCCAACCAGTGTGCCTCCAGCTGTTGCAAAACTGCAACTCCCAGCATGTACTGATTGCGGAAGGGCATGCTGGGAGATGTAGTTATGCAATGGCTGGAGGCACGCAAGTACAACTCCCAGCATGCCAAGACAGCCTTATGCTGTTCCTGAATGCTGGGAGTTGTAGTTTTGCAAGATTTAGAGGGGTTCAAGTTGTAAATCACTGTCCAGTGGTCTCAAAACTGTGGCCCTCCAGATGTTGCAAAACTAAAACTCTCAGCATGCCCAGCCAGCAAACTGCTGTCTGGGCATGCTGAGAGTTGTAGTTTTGCAACATCTGGAGGGCTACAGTTTGAGACCACTTAGTGATCTACAACCTGAACCCCTCTAAATATTGCAAAACTACAAGTCCCAGCATGCCCACACAGCAAACAGCTGTCTGGGCATGCTGGGAGTTGTAGTTTTGCAACATCTGGAGGGCCACGGTTTAGAGACCACTGTAAACTGTGGCCCTCCGGATGTTGCTAGGCAACAACTCACCTAGCAGGACCCGGAAGCCGCCGCCGCCGCCGCCGCACGTGGGTGATCCCCACATGGAGGATCGCGATCCGGGATCCAGGTAGGGACCTTCGGCGCCGACCCTCCCTGGACGGTTCCCCCGTTTTGCCCGGACACCGATAGGTGGGCAAAGCGGGGGAACCGAACTTTAACCCCCCCCTCCCCCGGTCTGCTATCGGTCGGTCGCTCGGCCGACCAATAGCAGGGATAGGAGGGGTGGCAACCCTGCCACCAAACTCCTATCCCTTTAGGGGGATCTAGGGTGTCTCGGACACCTACGATCCCTCTTATTTTCCGGGTCACCAGTGACCCTTATGACCCGGAATCGCGCAGATCGCAGGTCTGAATTGACCTGCGATTTGCGCGCATCACGGTCATGGGGGGGGTCTCAGGACCCCCCTCGGCGATGTGCCGGGATGCCTGCTGTTAGATAACAGCAGTCATCCCGGCCCGATCACCGCTACCGGTGACGCGGCGCTCCCGGAACCCCGCGACGTACATGTACGTCGCCGCGCGCCAAGTGACACTTCGCGGCGCCGTACATGTACGTCGCTCGTCGTGAAGGGGTTACGTTTTGGGGTCCATTTTCACCATCATTTTAGTGTTAAAAATCTAATTTTCCATTTTCATGTCCAACTTCAATGCAAAGTCGTCAAACACCTGTGAGGTGTTAAGGCTCACTATACCCCTTGTAATGTTCCTTGAGGGGTGTAGTTTCCAAAATAGTATGCCACGTGGTTTTTTTTTTTGCTGTTCTGACACCATGAGGGCTTCCTAAATGCAACATCCCCCTCAAAAAACCATTTCAGCAAAATTCTCTTTCAAAATGCCAAATTTTGCTCCTTGTATTCTGAGCATTGTAGTGCGCCAGCAGAGCACTTAACGTCCACATATGGGGCGTTTTCTTGAACGGGAGAAATTGGGCTTTAACTTTTGGGGTCCATTTTCTCCTATTACCACTTGTGAAAAAGAAAAATTTGTGGCAACACCATCATTTTAGTGTTAAATATCTAATTTTCCATTTTCACGTCCAACTTCAACACAAAGTCGTCAAACACTTGTGAGGTGTTAAGGCTCACTATACACCTTGTTATGTTCCTTGAGGGGTGTAGTTTCCAAAATAGTATTCCATGTGTTTTTTTTTTTTTTTTTTTTTTTGCTGTTCTGGCACCATGGGGGCTTCCTAAATGCAACATGCCCCACAAAAACCATTTCAACAAAATTTGTTTTAAAAAATCCCACAGTTGCTCTTTCCCTCTTGAGCAATGTTGTAAGCCTGCAGAGCACTTTATGTCAACATATGAGGTATTTATGTACTGGAGAGAAATTGGGCTACAAATTTTGGGGGTCTTTTTCTCGTTATACCACTTTTAAAAATGAAAAAAAAATGGGGCTACAAGAACATGTTAGTATAAAAAAAAAATGCAGATTTTTATTTTTCTCCTCCACTTTGCTGCTATTCTTGTGAAACACCTAAAGGGTTAACAAACTTTCTGAATGTCATTTTGAATACTTTGAGGGTTTTAGTTTCTATAATGCGGTCTTTTACGGGGTATTTCTCACAGAAAGGCACCTCAGATCCACTTCAAACTTAATTGGTCCCTGAAAAATTCAGATTTTTTAAGTGTTATGACAGAGGGAGGGAGCTCCCTCTGTCACCCCTGAAGCACCCCGCAGCGCGATCGCGGGGTGCTGTGTGTAATCCCCGGTGGGCGGGGACCTGCGTTACTGCCGGTACACAAGAAAACTTCGGTCCCGGCAGTTTAACCCTTACAGCCGTGGTCGGAAGTGACCGCGAGCTGTAAAGAGTTTTGACAGAGGGAGGGGGCTCCCTCTGTCTCTCTCTCCTGTAGAACCCCGCAACGATCGCGGGGTGCTGCTGCTTACCTGGGCAGCCTGGAGTCTTTACTAGGACCCCCAGGTCTGCCCAGGTTATTGCCTGACAGGACGTGCCTGAGGCACGTCCTGATATGCTGCCTGCTAGTGTAAAACTAGCAGGCAGCATATATCTGCAATGCTTTGGAATACTAAGTATTCCAAAGCATTAAAAAAGTGTAAAAAAATATAAAATAAATAAAAGTGTAATAAAGAAAGTGTAAAGACAAATGTAAAAAAAAAAAGAAAAAAAAAAGGGTAAAAATCAAATATTAAATCATGTATTAAATAAATATAATCAAAAATAAAAATGTATAATGTGTAGGATCACACGGCGCACATCCGCAGCATATTACATGCTGCGGATGCCCGCCGGCTGTCCCGATAATGAGCTCCCTGCTGCGGCTTGGTAGCTTTGTGTGTCCACTCATAGCGGCGGATTTCCCGCCGGCAGTCATGAGAGGACACACTGAGCTACCCAGCCACAGCAGTGATCTCGCCCCTTGTGACGCGGTGTGAAATAAGCCACGGATGTGCTCTGTGTCCCTACACTGCGTCCCGTTCATACTGCGTTTGTGCAGTGTTAGAGGTATCCGTCAGCATCACGTCAAAAAGAGTGATGCTGACGTATACTATAGCATCTCCATTTATTTCTGAATGAGACGGTACAGTATACATTGGCATCCCTTTTTTGACATAACAGCGGACACCTATACTGCAGAAATGCAGTATGAATGGGGACTATTCATATAATGATGCCCTGAAAGCCAAAGGGGGCTCCTCTCCTTCTTGATCCAACCAGGTGGTCAGGCAACCAGATATGGCCTAAGTAGGGGTACTGCCCAGCCCGGGATGTACAGGGTGATAAAATATGGGGCATATTTCCTCCATTTCAAAGCGACTTACCAAAATTATGTCTCGCAAATAAAGAATTTGTGGGGAAAAAAAGCTGATTTCTATTTTTTCCACAGATTTTGAAATAATTCTAGCCACACAGTAAGGGCTCAACGTACTCACTTTTGCCCTAGGTGAATACTTTAGGGGGCGTAGTTTCAGAAGGTCACTTCTGGGGGTGCAGTATTGTTCTGACAGCTAGAATGCTTTGTAAGATGAAGTGCGGCCTTTAATTTGTATAATGATATCCTGAAAGCCAAATGGGGCTCCTCTCCTTTTGGGTCCCACCATGTGGCCATGCAACCAAATATGGCCTAAGTGGGGGTATTACCGAACACGGGACGAACAGCGTAATAAAATATGAGGCACATTTTCTACTTTTCAGATGCAATGTACAAAAAATATGTCCCGCAAATGATGCGGAAAAAAAAAAAAAAAAAGAAAATTAAAATTTTTCCACTGATTTTGTATCCATTCCAGCCACACAAAAAGGACTCAAAGTACTCCCTTTTGGTCAAGATGAATACTTTAGGGGTATAGTTTCCAAAATGGGGTCACTTGTGGGGGTTCTGTATGGTTCAACTTCTGGCAGCTAAAACCCTTTACAGGCATGAAGTGCAGCCTACAATGTATTCGGCCTAAAATGATGCCCTGAAGGCCAAATGGTGCTCCTCTCCTTCTGGGTCCTACCACACCACCAAGGAACCAAATATGGCCTAAGCAGGGGTATTTCCAAACACGGGCCGAGCAGCTTAACCCCTTAAGGACCAGGCCATTTTATACCTTAAGGACCGGAGCGTTTTTTGCAATTCTGACCACTGTCACTTTAAACATTAATAACTCTGGAATGCTTTTAGTTATCATTCTGATTCCGAGATTGTTTTTTCGTGACATATTCTGCTTTAACTTAGTGGTAAAATTTTATGGTAACTTGCATCCTTTCTTGGTGAAAAATCCCAAAATTTGATGAAAAAAATGAAAATTTTGCATTTTTCTAACTTTGAAGCTCTCTGCTTGTAAGGAAAATGGATATTCAAAATATTTTTTTTTTGGGTTCACATATACAATATGTCTACTTTATGTTTGCATCATAAAATTTATGAGTTTTTACTTTTGGAAGACACCAGAGGGCTTCAAAGTTCAGCAGCAATTTGGAAATTTTTCACAAAATTTTCAAACTCGCTATTTTTCATGGACCAGTTCAGGTTTGAAGTGGATTTGAAGGGTCTTCATATTAGAAATACCCCATAAATGACCCCATTATAAAAACTGCACCCCTCAAAGTATTCAAAATGACATTCAATAAGTGTATTAACCCTTTAGGTGTTTCACAGGAATAGCAGCAAAGTGAAGGAGAAAATTCACAATCTTCCTTTTTTACACTCGCATGTTCTTGTAGACCCAATTTTTGAATTTTTGCAAGGGGTAAAAAGGAGAAAATTTTTACTTGTATTTGAAACCCAATTTCTCTCGAGTAAGCACATACCTCATATGTCTATGTTAATTGTTCGGCGGGCGCAGTAGAGGGCTCAGAAGGGAAGGAGCGTCAAATGGTTTTTGGGGGGCATGTCACCTTTAGGAAGCCCCTATGGTGCCAGGACAGCAAAAAAAAAACACATGGCATACCATTTTGGAAACTAGACCCCTCAGGGAACGTAACAAGGGGTAAAGTGAACCTTAATACCCCACAGGTGATTCACGACTTTTGCATATGTAAAAAAAAAAAAAAAAAAAAAAATGTTTTACCTAAAATGCTTGGTTTCCCAAAATTTGAAGCCCAATTTCTCCCGATTCAGAAAACACCCCATATGGGGGTGAAAAGTGCTCTGCTGGCACACTACAGGTCTCAGAAGAGAAGGAGTCACGTTTGGCTTTTTGAAAGCAAATTTTGCTCTGGGGGCATGCCGCATTTAGGAAGCCCCTATGGTGCCAGAACCGCAAAAAAAAAACACATGGCATACCATTTTGGAAACCAGACCCCTCGGGGAACGTAAAAAGGGGTAAAGTGAACCTTAATACCCTACAGGTGTTTTACGACTTTTGCATATGTTAAAAAAAAATTTTACCTAAAATGCTTGGTTTCCCAAAATTTTAACATTTTTAAAAAGGATAATAGCAGAAAATACCCCCCAAAATTTGAAGCCCAATTTCTCCCGATTCAGAAAACACCCCATATGGGGGTGAG
Organism: Hyla sarda; assembly: GCF_029499605.1. Taxonomy (NCBI): domain Eukaryota; kingdom Metazoa; phylum Chordata; class Amphibia; order Anura; family Hylidae; genus Hyla; species Hyla sarda. The sequence continues at coordinate 178,317,287 of NC_079191.1, forward strand.
AAGTGCTCTGCTGGCGCACTACAGGTCTCAGAAGAGAAGGAGTCACATTTGGCTTTTTGAAAGCAAATTTTGCTCTGGGGGCATGCCGCATTTAGGAAGCCCCTATGGTGCCAGAACCGCAAAAAAAAAACACATGGCATACCATTTTGGAAACCAGACCCCTCGGGGAACGTAAAAAGGGGTAAAGTGAACCTTAATACCCTACAGGTGTTTCACGACTTTTGCATATGTTAAAAAAAAAAATATTTTTTACCTAAAATGCTTGGTTTCCCAAAATTTTTACATTTTTAAAAAGGGTAATAGCAGAAAATACTCCCCAAAATTTGAAGCCCAATTTCTCCCGATTAAGAAAACACCCCATATGGGGGTGAGAAGTGCTCTGCTGGCGCACTACAGGTCTCAGAAGAGAAGGAGTCACATTTGGCTTTTTGAAAGCAAATTTTGCTCTGGGGGCATGGCGCATTTAGGAAGCCCCTATGGTGCCAGGACAGCAAAAAAAAAAACACATGGCATACCATTTTGGAAACTAGACCCCTCGGGGAACATAACAAGGGGTAATGTGAACCTTAATACCCCACAGGTGATTCACAACTTTTGCATATGTAAAAAAAAAAAAAAAATGTTTTACCTAAAATGTTGGTTTCCCAAAAATTTTAGATTTTTAAAAAGGGTAATAGCAGAAAATACCCCCCATAATTTGTAACACAATTTCTCCCGAGTACGGCGATACCCCATATGTGACCCTCAACTGTTGCCTTGAAATACGACAGGGCTCCAAAGTGAGAGCGCCATGCGCATTTGAGGCCTAAATTAGGGATTGCATAGGGGTGGACATAGGGGTATTCTACGCCAGTGATTCCCAAATAGGGTGCCTCCAGCTGTTGTAAAAGTCCCAGCATGCCTGGACAGTCAGTGGCTATCTGGTAATACTGGGAGTAGTTGTTTTGCAACAGCTGGAGGCTCCGTTTTGGAAACAGTGGCGTACCAGACGTTTTTCATTTTTATTGGGGAGGGGAGGGGGGCTGTGTAGGGGTATGTGTATACTTAGTGTTTTTTACTTTTTATTTTATTGTGTGTTAGTGTAGTGTAGTGTTTTTAGGGTACAGTCGCACGGGCGGGGGGTTCACAGTAGTTTCTCGCTGGCAATTTGAGCAGCGGCAGAAAATTTGCCTCAAACTTGCAGCCGGATACTTACTGTAATCCTCCGCCCATGTGAGTGTACCCTGTACGTTCACATTGGGGGGGGGGGGGGGGGGGGAACATCCAGCTGTTGCAAAACTACAACTCCCAGCATGTACGGTCTATCAGTGCATGCTGGGAGTTGTAGTTTTGCAACAGCTGGAGGCACACTGGTTGTGAAACACCGAGTTTGGTAACAAACTCAGTGTTTTGCAACCAGTGTGCCTTCAGCTGTTGCAAAAGCTACAACCCCCAGCATGTACGGACAGCGGAAGGGCATGCTGGGTGTTGTAGTTATGCAACAGCCGGAGGCATACTACTTTGGCTGGGGATGCTGGGGATTGTAGTTATGCAACAGCTGGAGACACACTGGTTTGCTACTTAACTCAGTGTGCCTTCAGCTGTTGCAAAACTACAACTCTCAGCAGTCACCGACAGCCAACGGGCATGCTGGGAGTTGTAGTTATGCAACCAGCAGATGCACCACTACAACTCCCAGCATGCACTTAAGCTGTTTGTGCAAGCTGGGAGTTGTAGTTACACAACAGCTGAAGGTACACTTTTCCATAGAAATAATGTGCCTCCAGCTGTTGCAAAACCATAAGTCCCAGCATGCCCATAAGTGCATGCTGGGAGTTGTGGTGGTCTGCCTCCTCCTGTTGCATAACTACAGCTCCCAGCATGCCCATATTGCATGCTGGGAGCTGTTGCTAAGCAACAGCAGGAGGCTGTCACTCACCTCCTGCTGCTGCTTGATCGCCGCACAGGTCAGTCCCGCCGCCGCCGTCGTCGCTCCTGGGGCCCCGATCCCAACATTAACGCCGGGGATCGGGGTCCCCAGCACCAGGGGTGCACGTCCCGCACCCGCTCACGTCCTCCGGAAGAGGGGCGGAGCGGGTGCGGGAGTGACACCCGCAGCAGGCGCCCTGATTGGTCGGCCGGTAATCCGGCCGACGAATCAGGGCGATCGTGAGGTGGCACCAGTGCCACCTCACTCCTGCAGGCCCTGGCTGTTCGGGGCCGTCTCTGACGGCCCCGATCAGCCAGTAATTCCTGGTCACCGGGTCACTGGAGACCCGATTGACCCGGAATCGCCGCAGATCGCTGGACTGAATTGTCCAGCGATCTGCGGCCATCGCCGACATGGGGGGTCATAATGACCCCCCTGGGCGATATGCCGCGATGCCTGATGAACGATTTCAGCAGGCATCGGGCACCGGCTCCCCTCCGGCTAGCGGCAGGGGGCCGGGAAAGGACAGGACGTACTCCTACGTCCTCGGTCCTTAAGGACTCGGAAACGGGGGCGTAGGAGTACGTCCATTGTCCTTAAGGGCTTAATAAAATATAGGGTGGATTTCTTGCAATATCAGAAGTGATGTACAAAAAATATGTCCCACAAATGATGCATTTGTGAAAAAATGCATATTTTGAATTTTTAACACTGACTTTGTAATAATTCCTGCCAAAAAACTATGGTGTTAAAATATTCACTGTACCCCCTAGTGAATACCTTGAAGGGTCTAGTTTTTAAAATGGGGTCATTTGGGGGGGGGGGGGGTGTTCCTATGTTCTACCACCTTCAAATTTCTGCAAACCTTGCATAGCACATAAAAAAATTCAAATTTTTCAAAATTTTCAAAATTTCAAGTTAAATTGTTAGGCTTCTAATTAATTTAAAATGTGAATTAAAAAAAAAAATGCTGTCAAAATAAAGTAGACATCTGAAAGTATAAGTTTCATAAACTATTTGGTCAGTAAGTATAAATATATGCAACCTATTAGTGTTAAAATAGCAAAAAATCCTAATTTTTTTTACAAATTTCATGATTTTTTGCATTGTAAAAAAAAAAAACTACAAATGATATCGTCTTACTTTTTCTATGTACATGAAGGACAACTTGTGACAAAAAAACTATGTCAGAATTATCGTGATTGGCAAAACGTTATTCTCTAATAAAGACAGACATCCCCGATTTGAAAAAAACAGGCCTGGTCTTTCAGGGGCGTACAGGTTTATTTGTGTTGGTCCTTAAGGGGTTAAGGTGAAAATAGGCTGAGTCCCTAAGGGGTTAAATATTTGTATTTAGTATATTCATACATAGACTAAAATAAACATGTAATTTTTTTCTGCATTGCAAACGTTAAAAAAAAAAAAAAAAAAAAAAAAAAAAAAAGAGGAAAACAAAAGAGCGATTGCAGAATTGTTGGGGCTTTTTTGTGGGGATGGATGGGGGAAGGGCTATGATACTAATGAGACATTTGTAATAATGCTTTCATTGACAGGCTGTCCAACTTCAAGTTCATCCAGCTGTGAGGCCCTGAAAGGACAGCAAAGCTGCGGGTTACAGAGATGTAGCCAAAAGTGTAATGGCTGTAAAGGTAAGAAAATATTCTACAGATTTCTCACAGATCTTTCTTTCAATCAGTTATACAATACAATCTTAAATTTCTTTTTTATTAAGAGGTGTTTGAGGAAGGTCCAAAATCACACAAAGTCACGGTGAAGACATTTTATGCGGCCAAGGGTAAGAAGGTCACACTCAACTGTACCCACAGTGCATTACAACCACATCGGAGAGTTAGGTAAGATATGTTGCATTTTGGGGTAGGTGGGACTTCTTGATGGCTGTTTACTCCATTTTTGGTGTTCACTGTGCATTAGAGATGAGCGAATTTACAGTAAATTCGATTCGTCACAAACTTCTTGGCTCGGCAGTTGATAACTTTTCCTGCATAAATTAGTTCAGCTTTCAGGTGCTCCCGTAGGCTGGAAAAGGTGGATACAGTCCTAGGAGACTCTTTCCTAGGAATGTATCCACCTTTTCCAGCCCACCGGAGCACCTGAAAGCTGAACTAATTTATGCAGGATGTCATCAACTGCCGAGCCGAGAAGTTAGTGACGAATCGAATTTACTGTAAATTTGCTCATCTCTACTGTGCATGATAAATACATTATATTTAATAGTCTAAACATTTATTCACACAGTGATATCAACTAATTTTTATTCCAATATAGTTTGTTACGTAGTTTTTTGGAAAAATGGGAGGAGGAGGGTGTTTTTAACCCTCTAGCAGACTTTACAATGTGATCATCACTTGTGTGGTATCATCTCTTGTATAGAATATCAACTTGTGTAGAACATCAACTAATGTATTGCAGAGTACTGTCCTTTTGCTTTTTACCTATTACACCATGCCTAAGTGAGGTTATAAAAGGAGTACATTTATGGCAGTCTGGGAGGCCTTAAAGAGGTACTCCGGTGGAAAAAATGTTATTCAAAGCAACTGATTCCAGAAAGTTAAACAGATTTGTAAATTACCGTATTTTTCGCCCTACAGGACGCACCGGCGTATAAGACGCACCGAATTTATAGGTGCAAAATCTAAAAAAATAAAGAACCAAATAGTGGTCTTCAACCTGCGGACCTCCAGATGTTGCAAAACTACAACTCCCAGCATGCCCGGACATCCGTTGGCTGTCCGGGCATGCTGGGAGTTGTACTTTTGCAACATCGGGAGGTCCGCAGATTGAAGACCACTGCATAGGAGGTAGTACTCACGTGTCCCCGCCGCTCCAGACCCGTCACCGCTGCCCTGGATGTCGCTCCATCGCTGTCGCCGTGTCCCCGTTGCTCCGTAACGTCTCTGCTGCCGGCCGGGTATTCTCGCTCTCCGTCGCCATCACGTCGTTACGCACGCCGACGCACGTACGCGACGACGTGATGACAAGGAAGGAGAGCGCCGGCCATACAGGGGATCCCTGACCAGAGAAGACACCGAGGAGGCAGGTAAGGTCCCTCCCGGTGTCCTGTAAGCACTAACCCGGCTATTCAGTGGGGCTGTTCGGGACCGCCGCGGTGAAATCGCGGCGGTCCCGAACAGCCCGACTGAACAGCCGGGTTAGTGTCACTTTCCCTTCAGACGCGGCTGTCAGCTTTGATCGCCGTGTCTGAAGGGTTAATAAAGGGCATCACCGCGATCGGTGATGTCCTGTATTAGCCACGGGTCCCGGCCGTTGATGGCCGCAGTGACCGCCGTGATAGGGGTGTATAAGACGCACCGACTTTTTCCCCCCAGTTTTGGGGAAGAAAAAGTGCGTCTTATACGACGAAAAATACGGTACTTCTGTTAAAAATATTTAACAGAAGTAAAAATATATTTTTTTCAATCAACTGGTGCCAGAAAGTTAAACAGATTTGTAAATGACTTCTATTAAATATCTTAATCCTTCCAGTACTTATCAGCTGCTGTATACTATACTATTCTTTGTAGTATACAGCAGCTGATAAGTACTGGAAGGATTAAGATTTTTAATAGAAGTCATTTACAAATCTGTAACTTTCTGGCACCAGTTGATTGAAAAAAATATATATATTTTCCACCGGAGTACCCCTTTAACTTCCTTTGGAGCATATAGCAGCTGATAGGTACTGGAAGGATTAAGATTTTTTTAATAGAAGTAATTTACAAATCTGTATCTTTCTGGCCCCAGTTGATTAGAATTTTTTTCCCACTGGAGTACCCCTTTAAAGGGAGCTTGGTATGAGGTTTTAGCTTCTATAAATACCAGCAGCACGTTCTACATCATACCGTAAGATTATCTACCATGCCCACATATACTTCATCCTGTGCTCCAGAGTGAAGAAAAACTGCTTGCAAAGTCTCCTGTGCCATTTGCTAACCATGGTTATCTAGTCGTTGGGGTATGCAGCATCCTGGAAATAGTCACCCCGCCCCGGTCTGTAATCACGCCAATTCATTCCTTAATTATAAAACAAAAATAGAGAAAAAGAAACACAGCCGCACATCCACAATTTGTATTTTGATCTACTTGCTTCTCAGCATAAATTTAAACATTAACAGGTTGTTAGTATACATATACAGCCCCACTGCTGCCCGACCAAGCACCTGGCACCACCCCACAGACAAAGCATCACAGTAACAAGGACCGCCGCAGTGCAACCAATGTGAATACGAACTTCTCGGCTCGGCAGTTGATAACTTTTCCTGCATAAATTAGTTCAGCTTTCAGGTGCTCCAGTGGGTTGGAAAAGGTGGATACATTCCTAGGAGACTCTTTCCTAGGAATGTATCCACCTTTTCCAGCTCACTGGAGCACTTGAAGGCTGAACTAATTTACGCAGGATAAGTCATCAACTGCCGAGCTGAGAAGTTCGTGACGAATCGAACTTACTGTAAGTTCGCTCATCTCTACTTGCTATGAAAGAGGGGACAGACTACAATTGTAAAACAAGAACAGAAACACAGCCGCACATCCACAATTTGTATTTTGATCTAATTGCTTCTCAGCAAACATTATAACACGAACAGGTTGTTAGTATACATATTGATCAAAAAGTAAGCCCACTCGCCACGTCAAGGCCACCTATTTAGAGTTGGACCCTAACCCAACATTGGCGTAGCGCTGGGCGGCAGCCACCACCACCGCAACATCATGCCCACAGGGGGAGCGACCCAGTGGCCAGGCAGCCACATTGCTGCCCCACCAAGCCCCTGTCTCTGGGCCACTCCACCCCACAGACAAAGCATCACAGTAGTCTGTCCCCTCTTTCTTAGCCAGCACTCTGCTCCACCCAATCGGCCCAGGCGTTTATAATTAGCAGGAGACTGCATTAGGGTTTCCTCCAAGCTTTCTCCCAGCCCTCTGGCAGGGAGCACTTGGTAGGTATTCACAAGGTGTGGTTGCTCTGCGGCGGTCATTGTTACTGTGATGCTTTGTCTGTGGGGTGGTGTGACCCGGAGCCAGGGGCTTGGGCGGGCAGCAGTGGGGCTGCCTGGCCACTGGGTCGCTCATCCTGTGGGCATGGTGTTGCGGTGGTGGTGGTCGCCGCCCGGCGCTATGCCAGTGTTAGGTTAGGAACCCACTCTGAATAGGTGACCTTGACGTGGCAATTGGGCTTGTACTTTCTGATCAAAATGTATGCTAATAACCTGTTAGTGTTTGAATTTATGCTGAGAAGCAAGTAGATCAAAATACAAATTTTGGATGTGTTTCTTTTTCTTTATCTTCATTCCCTAATTATGCCTACTCAGATGTAATTAGGAGTGATTAACAGCCCGGGCACAGTTGACATAATGACTCTTCTCACTAAAGGGGACCTGGGCCTGTGGAAAAACAAAGGGAGCAGGGCGGTGACATTGTCCATGCCTGGGCTGTCAATCATGCCTGAGTAGAGAATGAATAGATGTGATAACACTCGGGGCGCAGTAACTACTTCAGAATTCTGCACACCTATACAACTAAATAACCCTAATTCGCGTAGGGTGCAGGAGAGATTTAAAACAAGTTTTCTTCACTATGGAGGACAGGCAGGAGGATAAACAGGCATGATAGGAATATTATTGTGAAATGCAGAATGTGCTGCTGGTAGTTATATTTGGTAAAACCTGATGACATAAATACCATCTGCCATGAAAGCCGTGATCAGAGGTCAATACTGTCCATGGCATCTAGTTAGTTAAATTACCAGATTAGAGGTATGTATGATCCGTACCACTGACTGCACCATTGTGTATGGAGTGGGCTCAGCTCCAGATAATCACTTTATTTTGCAAATACAGTGAGTGACCCCTCGACCTACGATGGCCCCGACTTACGATAATTTCAACATGCGATGGCCTCTCAGAGGCCATGACATGTTGAAGGCAGTATCACCATACGATGCTTTTTTATGTTGGGGCCATCGCATAAACGGCTATCCGGCAGCGCTGACTGCTTCAGCTGCCACCGGATAGCCGTTTACGGTGCCCCGTGAGCTGCGGTGATGTCTCTTACCATCAACGTCTCCATCAACGTCATGACGCTGCGCACGCCGTCCCGTCATCCAATAGGAGCGGCGTGCGTAGCGACGTGATGGCGGCGACGGAGAGCGCGGTTGCCGGGGAAGCAGAGGCCTTGCTGGAGCGTCCGGGATGCGGCGACAGCGATGGGTGGCGACATCCCGGGCAGCAGTGACTAGCGGGGACAGGTGAGTACAACTTTCTCTACAGTGGTCTTCAACCTGCGGACCTCCAGATGTTGCAAAACTACAACACCCAGCATGCCCGGACAGCCGTTGGCTGTCCGGGCATGCTGGGTGTTGTAGTTTTGCAACATCTGGAGGTCCGCAGGTTGTAGACCACTGTCCTATACTTTACATTGCACGGATCCCTCAACATACGATGGTTTCAACAAACGATGGTCCGTTTGGAACGGATTACCATAGTATATTGAGGGACCACTGTATAGCAGCCATAAAGTATATGCTATATAGATATATTTAACACTCCCTTTATATTTGATTTTTTCTTTATCCCCAATTCTTTAGCTGGTACAAAGATGGCAGCCGTCTAAATCTTTCAGCCCCAGGAATAGCCAAAAAGTCTGCAAGTAGTCTTATTATACAAGCACGGGTATTTACCCAAGGACGCTACACATGTGTAATTCGCCAAGGAATAGTGACCCTGGGTGGGAAGTCATGGAATCTTCTCATCTTCTAGCATTTTTAAAAACTGACCATGAAGATATGACCGTATGGATATGCATGTGGCAAATCTGTAGCCCAAGGTCTCCATTCTGCTTGATCGTCAAGACTCCTCAAGATCTCTAATGGTTTCCAGCATTACCCTTTTCATCAGTTTGTGCATCAATATCTTGCATTTGGGAATAGACCAAAAGGGCTAACCTTCGTAATAGCGTCAATAAGTCTTGGGTACACCTGATTCTATCTCCAGTTTACCAGCTTGTCCTGTCTCAGATCACTTTTGGGGATACTATTCACTGCATACCAAGATCACCCCACAAGACCTGCTGTTTTGGAAATATTTTGGCCTAGTCATCTAGCCATCATTTGGCCCTTGTCAAAGCTGCTCAGATCCTTATCCGTGCTGTTCTTTTCTGTTTCCAAAATGTCAACTTTAAGTCCTGCTTGTTTAGTTGCTACCTGAATTATCTCATTGACCCAAGATAATCATTGCTATTCAGTTCACCTGCCAGAGGTCTTAATGTTATGGCTGATTGGTGTATAATACTGTTATGTAAAATATATATTTCTATGTCTATGCTTGAATGTTGGCAAACAAATATAAATAAAACACTGTTGGTAGCTAGTGTCCTTTTATACAAAACATATTATAAAAGAAGACCAATACATGTTCTGCTGTCACGAAAAGAGAGAGAGATCTAATAAGTATTACAGTCTCACCCCAGAGCTGAATTCACAGTTTACACTGCTCAGTACTGCTTTTTAGTGCCCCCCAGTCAGCTGTTGTTTCTGAGGGTGTATATACAGGGAAGCAGGATCCTTTCTGCTGTGGCAATGGAATGTATCACAGCAGCTAGTCTACACCCACTCTGAAACTGATTTTGGGGGCAACAAAATTTAAAGATGGAATCTGCAATGGGGCAAAGCGAGTGAAAAATGTCATACAATGATCAGAAACGCTGCTATATTATATTTTATTCAGTAAGACACTAGGCTTTTTAGCAGCCACTCAGATTATTGTCATGTTCTTACATACATGTTCTGCATAAATGCCAGTATAACATGCCTATGGTTGCAACAAAAAATTCCACTTCTCAAACTTTCAAATATGCAGCAGCTTAAAGGGGTATTCCAGGAAAAACTATTTTTTTATATATCAACTGGCTCCAGAAAGTTAAACAGATTTGTAAATTCTATTAAAAAATCTTAATCCTTTCAATAATTATCAGCTGCTGAAGTTGAGTTGTTGTTTTCTGTCTGGCAATAGTGCTCTCTGCTGACATCTCTGCACAGAGTAGAAGAGGTTTGCAATGGGGAATTGCCTCTAAACTGGGCAGTTCCTGAGACACGTGTCATCAGAGAGCACTTAGACAGAAAAGAACAACTCAATTTCAGAAGCTCATAAGTACTGAAAGAATTAAGATTTTTTAATAGAAGTAATTTACAAATCTGTTTAACTTTCTGGAGCTAGTTGATATATATTAAAAAAGTGTTTTCCCTGGATAACCCCTTTAAATACCCACAGTTCAATTGCTCCATTGGTCTTAGTTTACTATGCTGAGACAGGGATATGCTGTTCAGTGGGCCTCTAGTACTCTTATCCAGACACATTCACAAAAGCCTTGAAAAGAAGGTTATTTTGCGCTATTCCATATCATATACCAGGGTGCCTCCAGCTTTTGCAAAGCTACAACTCCCAGCATGCCCAGACAGCCAACTGCTGTAGTAGGAGTTGTAGTTTTGCAACAGCTGGAGGCACCCTGGATGGGAAACACTGGCCTTTACTAACAGGACATGCACAACAGAAGCTGAAAATGTGTTTTTTTTGCTGAGCATTTAAGTGTTCAAAAGAAAAAAAATGTTTCCCGATTTGCCAGTTGCATCCTAATGACTAGTGAATAATGGTGACCTGGCTCGTTGCAGGCTTGGTTATGCAGTTAAAGGGGTACTCCCCCCCCTAGACATCTTATCCCCTATCCAAAGGATAGGGGATAAGATGTCTCATCACAGGGGTCCTGCCGCTGGGGACCCCCACAATCTCGGCTGCGGCACCCCAGACATCTGGTTCACGGAGCAAACTTTGCTGGATGACTGGCATTGCCGGGTGGAGGCTCGTGACGTCATGGTCGCGCCCCGCTTGTGACATCACGGCCATACCCCCTCAATGCAAGTCTATGGGAGGGGGCGTGATGGCATCCACGCCCCCTCCCATAGACTTGCATTGAGGGGGCGCGGACGTGACGTCACGAGCCTCCGGCGCTGAACCCAACGGTCTAAACGAACACCGGGTGCAGCAGGATAGGGGATAAGATGTCTAGGGGTGGAGTACCCCTTTAATGTCTAAACCATGAGTGGTTTTGACAAGTGAAAAAGATGCTACTTCTTTTTTAAATCTATTCCTGGTTTGAGCCTTAAAACTGCATCACAAAACCTGAATGTGTAGAGCACCCTAAGGCTATGTTCACACAGGGGGGAATGTCCGCAGGGAAAATCCCTGTGTGAACATTCCCCTGACAGCGGAGCAGAACATGCAGCGCTAGGGCTGTTTGGAAATGCACCGTCTCATAGACAGCAATGCATTTCCGCACGGAGTGTGCAGAAGGAATAGACATGGAATTTTAATTTCTGCTCCAGATGTTTCCGGCGCCGAAATTCTGCTATGTGAACTGTGCAAGCAGAATCCCATTGAAGTCAATGGGACTATGCTGCTGCAGAATTCTGCACGGAAATTCCATCGTATAAATATAGCCTAAAAGAACCACAGGCAAATCATTTCTCCCTATATTCTATCTTGACTGGTCAATCTGCGAGTCAAGACTCCAGAATATAGTAAAGTGGCTGTCAGGCTTTGGGTACGTTCACACAAGCGGATTTACAGTGTACTTTACTCTGCGGATCCGCTGGTGAAGGCCCGCTCTATGCGGTCTTTATATGTGCCTGCTGGTAGCGGCAATACGCCGCGACGAGCAGACACAGTGCAGCGATGTGCGCGGCGTACTCGCACATCGCTGCCGCTCTCCCTGCTCTAAGCTAGACAGAGAGCTCCCGCAATGTACTGCGACTCACACATCACAATGTGTCTGCTCGTAGCGGCGTATTGCCACTACGAGCAGGCACATGTTGAAAGCCTAATTGGCTGCATTTGTGGGAGTGGCGTGGAGTATAAAACCACACGTCTCCCACAGGTAGGGGCGTGTGTATCGTTGGCAGTAGTTCTCTTGTAGGCTACTGTATTAGGTTCCCGGAGAGTAGTTGGTGGTTTCTGTGTCGGTCCTATCCCCCGTCCTCTACGAGGTTTTTCAGGTAAGCGCCGCTTCCCGGCCTCTATGTGTCCTGTTATCCCCAACCCCACTGCTCCCTGTCTACGTTGTTCTGGGGCAGGGTACTGCTCTCCTCGCCAGGGCCGCCCTCCCCCCACTTTCCCGGGCCCTCCCGCCAGCTTTGCTGCCGCTTCCGGTAGTCCGCCCCTGCCTGGTTCTCCTTCGGCCTGGTGGCGCTGCTGGTCTGGGGCGGGGAGACGTCCTCATGCTGGTCCCGCTGCTCCGTTCCCCCACGCCGCTCGCTGGCTCCGGTCGGCGGCGTGGCTGGGGGGGGGGGGGCGGGGTTTCACGGCGCCGGCGGATGGCGTCACTCCCCCCGGCGCCGCCTTGCGTCACTCACCGAGGGGAGGCCGGCACGGGCGCCAATCGGTGTATCCGTCCTGCCGGGCCTCGTGCTCCTTCCCCTCTCCGGTCTCTCGGCTCGTCCTAGACATGGCAGGGAGACGGACCCCCGCCCCCCCACGGCTACACACTGCACGGGGAGGGGGAGTCAGGGAGCAGCCCGGTCTTCAGGCCTGGCGGTGGCAGGCGTTCGCCGCCAGGCCCAGAAAAAAAAAAAGGATATATGTATAATGTACATAAAGGGGAGGAGTTTTTGTTTTGGGGTATTGCTGCATATGGGGGTCTCCCCTGGGAGACAGGGCATGTAAAAGACTATAAAACAAGAGGGTAAAAGGCATGCATGTTCTCTCCTGGGGCAGCACATAAAAAAATCCAGGGTGCCACTTCTCACCTGGGCCACCTGCACAGGGCCTCAGTGAGTTCAGTGAGCGCAGGGCTTCACGCCCACTCAATACACCAGTCTCTATGGTCTCCGTAGCAATGGGCCCACAACTCATGCATGCTCCACATTGTTGCTCAGTTCCCATGGCTACCAGACCTCACCAGTGGCTCCCTTCAGCTCAAGGCAGGGAGAGAATTGCGTACTCACACTGTACCACTCGTAATTTCCATTTTCACGGTCGCTACTGGAGACTACTATGCTTCCAAAATGTCATTTCTGTGATTTATTTCCCCCCCTCAGGTTTGTCTAGTTGGTGGTCGGTGATTAGGTTCCCTTCTAAACGTTCTCCTCTCAGCTTGCAGCTCGAGGTACAAAAAAAAAAAGGGGGGGGGGGGGGGGAAATACATATTATATACACATACACACATGCAAACCCACAAACTCACGTCCCGTGATCCACGGGTATACTCCCTGATGACACGCATGGCGCTGCTACTGACATTCCGTCACAGCCACGCGCGTCCTCACACACACCTGCCACTCGGCTCCCGATCTGACACTGCTTCAGTCGGGGCATGGCACTCATGTTGTACCTGACTCATTCAGCGCAACATGTCGTTAAACTAGGCGGAGGATCACCTTTTGTCTGACACGTCTTCAGCGGGGTCCTCTGCGTGTGCCGTTTCTGACTCTTCTTCAGCGCAAACGGCATACACATAGTCACTACAGTAATTACTCTCATCGCCACCCACACCCTCTAGTTGTTACTCAGTACACCACGCTAATTGTCTCATATAATATTCACAGCTGTATCAGGTCGTGCCGCCAAGGCCCTCGCGTTGTCCCTACAGCTCAAGACAGCAGCAGGTCAGTTCCCATGTCTAGTAGCTAGGTGAAGTTGAGTTAGTTGCAAATTCATCAGTCATTTATCTTTTCCCCACCGGCACCCTTTACTGGCCCGGATAGGTTCGGCTAGAGGTATGTCCCATTGCTCGGACATTGAGGATGCCCTCTCCGGTCCGGAGACCCCCCGCCAGGGCTTCGGACCGAGGCAGCATGCCGTCATACCTAGTATGGACCATTCCCAGGTTGATGGAGGAGTTAAGGAGAAGGGACATCCCCTTCCCAGCCTCTGCCAGGAAGGGCGTACTGTATAACCTGCTCACTGCCGACCAAGCCCCCAGGGGCAGTCAGGAAGCTGTCCAGGCTCAGGCGTCGAGCGCTTCGCTGTCCCAGCTTCATACTATGATGGCAGACGTCCTAGCATCAGTCGCTGGCTTCCAGGCCAGACTGGACCTTATGGACACCTCCAAGAGTAGCGAGTCTGCTCCCACTACCGCAGCTCCCATGGCTTCTACCTCACAGGCTACACCTACAGGTACGCCACAACTCCCACCCAACATCACCCCGGCGCATCTCATCCCGGTGCCCATTAAAAAAGAGATCCTAGAGGGCAAGGATGTCAACCTTGCGTCCCTCGTGATCGCTACGACAGACATCAAGGACACCAAGACTGTCGCCTGTGGTGAGCTGGCGGTGACATTCAAAGGCAAGGACGCCAGGCTCAACAGGTCCTTGAACGTCACCGAATTCGTCCTTGCATTCGGCCTCTTTAGGGACGTCATCTCCTCGGTCAGCCCTAGCCGCAGGGTCGAGTTAGACCTGTATCTGCACAGAGTTATCCAGATGGCTCATAAATACGGGGGCACTACGTTTTATGATTACCACAAATCCTTCTCAGCCAAAGCAGTGGCAGCTTACGCCGAATTCAACTATATAACTAACTGGGGGGTCATTGATATGGAGCTCTATTGCGATCACTTCGCAGGCATGAAAGCTCCGTCCTGCGCTGTGTGCGGACTCACCTCCCACTCAGCCAACTGGTGTCCTAGGAGCAGCGGCCAAGGGGAGCCTAGCTCCAGCAGGGGCCCCAGCCCCCACGCCTCTGCTCCTCAGAGGAACACAGGTGCTCTAGACAGGCTGGGCAGGCCGGTGAGGTTCCTTGGCAAATCCCCGATCTGCAACAACTTCAATCTCTCCTCCTGTCAATACAGCAACTGCAGACTCCTGCACATATGTCTCACCTGTTACAGAGCTCACCCCAGCTCAATCTGCTCCCAGAAGGGCTCTCAGGCGTGACTAGGCGTGGTCCAGGTGCAGGTCATGGCCGGGCTCCTCGCCTGTCACCCTGATCCCAACTGGGTCAGTTGGTTGGTGGCTGGGTTCTGTGACGGATTCCACACAGGCTTGGTCGCCCTCCCACAGTGTACTTATGAATTTTACAATTCGGTGTCAGCCTTTGCTGACACAGAGGTGGTGTCCAGTCTGATCATGTCAGAGCTGGAAAAAGGATTCATGATCGGTCCTTTTGACACGCCTCCTTTCTGCACTTGGAGAGTCAGCCCGCTGGGGCTCGCTACCGGGAAGTTCAATAATAAAAAGAGGTTAATATACGATCTCTCCGCTCCTTATTCGTCTGACATACCCAGCATCAATGCTTTAATTCCGTCAGAGGAATTCTCAATGAAGTATTCATCCATTGACCAGGCCATACAAATCATCCTGCAGTTAGGGAGGAACACCTGGTTGTCAAAAGCAGACATAACTGATGCTTTTAAATGACTCCCTATTAGGCCAGACCTCTGGCAGTGGCATGGCGTTAAATGGCTAAACAAATATGGCTAAACAGCCCTTCACTGGGCACTCCAAAACGTCATCAACTGCCAACACACCATACATTACTTGAACGATTTCTTGCTGCTTGAACACTCCATACATACTCCAAGTAACCTTTCCTCACTGCTGGCTTTGTTCAAAGAGATTGGCATCCCTGTCGCTCCACACAAAACAGAGGGTCCCTCCACCCAGCTTGTTTTCTTGGGTATCATCCTGGATACCAGGAACATACAAGCGAGACTACCACAGGACAAACTGGTCAGAATCCGGGAGCGACTACACAGCCTCTCCAGGTGTCATATGGTCTCCAGGGTCGAGCTTCAAAGCCTCCTGGGAATGATGGCTTTCCCCATGAGGATTATCCCTCAGGGGAGAGCATTCATTTCCAGGCTCCTGGACCTTCTCCCCTCAGTCTCTGGCCAGAGGCAGACTATTCACATTGACAATGAAGCCAGGGCAGGTCTACTTATGTGGGACCAGTTTTTAGACAAATGGAATGGGGTGTCTTTCTTTACTCCTGGAGCATCAGAACTGTCCCCCACTGTGCGGTCCGATGCTTCTGCACTCGGGTTCGCAGCTATACACGAGAATCAGTGGATGGCAGGTCCTTGGCCTCCAGAAATCAGCAACATTCCCGGTTTCAAAGAAACCTCTGCACTGTTCGAGATATATCCCATTGTAGCGGCCGCTGCAGTGTGGGGACGGTCTTGGAGTAACACGACTGTTCGCTTCATATGCGACAACACGGCCGCAGTCGATATACTAAACAAAGGGCACTCTAAGTCCCCCCACATCATGCGCTTCGTCAGGAAGTTCGTGTTGCTAGCACTCGAGCACAACTTCCACTTCTCAGTTGAACATATTGAGGGCAGGTTAAATGTTGCAGCTGACGCATTGTCCCGAGCTAACCTGAGGCTGTTCTTTCAGGTACTACCAGGAGCAGATCGAACCGGAATCACGGTCCCCCCGCTCCAGCAACTAACGGCCTAGCCACCTACTCAGCAGTGGCTTACGCTCTAATCCGGGGTTCCTTAGCACCCAGCACGATTCTGGCTTAGGATTCTGCTCTGGCGTCTTTCACTACCTTCATGCACAACTCAGGTCTGCCTGCCACAATCTCGTTGCATTCTTCCCTAGTGTTCATTGGTTTTTGCCACTCCTCCTTACACTTGTCCCACAATACCATCAAGCTGCACCTCACAGGTCTTCAGCACCACAGGTCCTTGTTGCACCCTAACGCACCGTCACTGCTGGGCCATGTGCACCCTGCTAGACACTCACCCGTTCGGTTACCACCCAAGTACGGTCATCAAAGCGGCCATTCACCTCGCTTTCTATGGCTTTCTCAGGCCCGGTGAGTTCACGCGTCTCGGGCACAGATCACCGGGCCTGACCCTGGGCCAGCTGTCGCCTAGTGGCTCAGGTTTCACCCTCTCTCTGCTGGCCACCAAAACCTGCAGGTGGGGAGCGTCCGTCCGCTACTTTCCCACGTCAGATCGTTGGTGCCCGGTAGCTGCCCTATCGGCCTTACTGGCCATGTTGTCGGGGCGAGCAGCGGTTGGTCCTCTTCTACCTCTTGGTGGCCAGGCTTTAACGTCATCACAGTTCATCAAACACGTCCGGTCACTCATCACCATGTTGGGTAAAGACTCTGCAGGCATCTCAGGGCACTCATTCAGAATTGGCGCGGCCTCGGCTGCTTCTAGACACAACGTTCCAGCTCACATGATCAAGAAGCTGGGTCGTTGGAGTTCTGCTTGCTTTGACCGTTATGTGCCCGACCCTTCATTGGAAATGGCAAATGTATTTAAGATACTGGCTCTGTAAACCAAATAAAATCAAGTTGAACCCTATTTCTGACTTTTTGCCCTCTATAGGCATACCCATGGTCGTGGTACTTTGGGCACACTTCAACCGCTGTTTCCTTACTTCTTCTTATGTTCCAGGTTCCATAGGAATTCAAGGTTAGGTCGGTAAGTCATCCTAATCATGTTTTCTCCTTAAGTTATTCATTCACGGCTCTTCGAGCCACGACCACAAGTTAAGACAGCATAGAGCGGGCCTTCACCAGCGGATCCGCAGCGAAATCCGCTGCAAAAATCCGCTCGTGTGAACGTACCCTAAGTCAGGTTTCCGGGCAGGTTCTCTGGGGCGTTTTTTTGGAAAACTGCCTCTGCAGCTTTTGAGCCAGAAGTGATATTAGTCCTTCCTTCATATTTCCCATTCTATTTGAATACACTTATGGCCTTTGATCAAAAACTGCACTGGCAGTTTTAAAATAAAAAAACAAAAAACACCAGAGAAAACCAAGTGGAAACTTAGACTCACTAAGGGTGCGTTCACACTGAGTAATTGAAGAGGAATTTACTCGAGTAATTCCTCTTGAATTCTCCGCTCCAAATTAATTCACATCTCCTCTGCCCATTGACTTTAATGTTTTTTCCGCTGTCCTGTTCACACTGCGGAAATTCTGCTAGCGGAATTCTGACGGTGAATTCCGTTCCGCTTGAAGAAAGAGCATGTTCATTCTTCAAGTGGAATCCACTAGCAGAAATCAATAGAAGTCAATGGTAAAAAAAAATACCGCCCGACATCGTTTTCGTGCGGAATTCGCACGGAAATGCCTGAAAAACCCTTCACTTCTTTCTCCCCCATTTCCGCGTGCAATTCTGTGCAAATTCGACGCAAATTTTGCTCGAAAAGAAAATTCTTTTTTTCGGCACGTAAATTTTTCTGCGTGAATTCCTCTTGATTTTCTCAGTCTGAACGCACCCTCAGGGTATCCAACCCCTCAGGATAATATGACATCGGTTTCAGGAGAGTACGGATGACAGTCTCTGTAGACAAAGATGACATTCTCTCCTAGTAGGATGAAATGCGTGGTACAGACAGGGATTGCCAGGACTTATATTGCTTGAATATTAGGCAGATAGGACCATGAGCACAATTGCTGGATCGTTCATGCAGCCCTTTATGTAACATATGAAAATGAGGTGATCAGATCAGGAATGAGTAAGGTATTGTTTAAACCAGTGTTTCCCAACCAGGGTGCCTCCAGATGCTGCAAAACTCCAACTCCAAGTATGCCTGGACAGCCTTTTCTTTTTAAATTTCATTCCTGTCTGACCACAGTGCTCTCTGCTGCCACCTCTGTCCTTGACAGGAACTGTCCAGAGTAGGATAGGTTTGCTATAGAGATTTTCTTCTGCTCTGGACAGTTCCTGAGAAGGACAGAGGTGTCAGCAGAGAGCACTGTTGTCAGACTAAAAAGAAATTCAAAAAGAAAAGAACTTCCTCTGGAGCATACAGCAGCTGATAAGTACTGGAAGAATTAAGATTTTTAAATAGAAGTCATTTACAAATCTGTTTAACTTTATGGCACCAGTTGATTAAAAAAAAAAATATATATATATAGTTTTCCATTGGAGTACCCCTTGAAAGAAGCTCAGCCAAAATGGCTGCCCCATAAATCATGTGCAAAAAAACAAACAAACAGAACAAAATAACTACAAATTCGAACAGATTAGAAAAGGATCTGGTATTAGTAAAAAAAATGAGGTGACAGAAAGGGGGGGGCTCTCCGCTAGTTAGTCACTACCTCATTGAGCTTGCTTGACAGGTCTATTCCTATACTATCTAGGGCAGTGATCCCCAAACTGTGGCCCTCCAGATGTTGCAAAACTACAATTCCCAGCATGCCTGGACAGCCGTTGGCTGTCCAGGCATGCTGGGAGTTGTAGTTTTGCAACATCTGGAGGGCCACAGTTTGAGGACCACTGATCTAGAGAGAGACCCCCTCAGTGAAGCCTAGTGGGGCCTGGAGAAGTCAGAGGAGAGCCACCTCCCTAATGAGGGACTTGTACCTGTAAAATTTCACTTGTGGTTACCAAGAGTATTAGTTGAAATCAAGGTTCTCGTAGAGAGTAAAACGCGTCTGACTGGATGTTTCCTATGTAATTACTTTGAATTTGAAGAAATAAAGCATTTGCCATTCCACAATATTCATGTGAAATCAGGTGAGCTGGATTTGCTTACAGTGACACTGAGGACTTGTATTTGTTAGACTGTAAGCCCTCTCTCTAGATTAGTCATTTCCTGTATTACCTCCATTGTACCTGCATTTGTATTATGTATTTTTAACCCTTTGCATATATACAGCCCCCTGGAACTTATAATAAAATGTGATAAGTTCTTACTGCGCTGCTGCTATGGGGCCTGTGGTAAGATGCAGATTATAAAAAGCAGACGCCTGATATCCCCAGTGTATAGTCAGCTGTATATGCATTTATAGCACTAACATATTCCACAGTGCTGTACATAGGGGATATCAATCTAATTGATTTCTAATAACTACTATTTACCTGATATATCTGAAAGGGCTGAATAGAAGATGGTGCAGTGTAATGCTTCCAGCTGTTGTTGGGAAACACGGGATAAGGCTAAGTGTTTATCAAAACCTGTGTAGAGGAAGAGTGGTGCCATTGCCCATAGCAACCAATCAGATCGCTTCTTTCATTTTTACCAAGCCTCTGAAAAATTTAAGGAAAACTGTCAGCTTTCTCCCCCCGGCACTAACTAGCGGTACTGGCAGGTAGTGCGGGGGACGCTGATCAGTTTGATGCTTACTGTGCCCAGATCTGCCACGCTGTTCGGCCCTAATCTTCTATTTTCGGGATATGCTAATAAGGCACCGGCCGGGATAACTGGCACTCTGACGTCAGTGCCGCTGGCCACAGCGCCGCCCAGCTCATCAATATTCCTCCCCTCCCCCTTCTCCCAGCTATGTAATGAAGAGAGAGGGGAGGAATATTGATGAGCTGAGCAGCGCTGCGGCCAGCGGCACTGACGTCAGAGTGCCAGTTAGCCAGGACGGTGCCAGTTAGCACCTCATTAGCATATCCCGAAAATAGAAGATTAGGGCACATAAACATGGGCTCCTTTTGGCCATAGAAGTGAATGGGGTCCACTGCTCAATAGTATACGTCAGCATCCCGTTTTCGGTGGAATGAGGACAGCTGGTGTTCACATTAGGCTACGTTCACACTGCCGGCTGTCTCAGACAGTGTGAGGCCCGTCATTTTAGGATTGAGAAAAGCCGGAGAAAAAATAGTGCTTGCACCGTCTTTTTCTCTTCAAAAATAATGGCTGCTATTGAAGGCAATGGGGTCCATTGGGACCCGTTATTTGCCGGTATGCTCCTGCAAAATTACGGCTGGCAAAATGCAAAAAATATATATAAAAGGAGGGAGTTTGACGGCCGAGCATACCAGCAGTGTGAGGGGCCTTGTAGTGTACGGGAACCGGATACGGCTGGCGGAGCGAAAACCGGAGCGCTTCCCAGCTGGATCCGGCCCGAACCCCATTCATTTCAATGAGCCGACCGAAGTCAAACGCTGAAACTCCGGTCGGCTCATAGAAATGAATGCTATACGGGCCGGCTGGGCTACGTGGCGTTAACCCAAATGCCTCTATACTATAGTACTAGTTTCTGACTAGCGCTCCACCTATAATCCCGACCACAAGCCGCCCGCGCAGAAAGCCCAGTCTAGAGACGTCACGCATTTGCAGTCCGGACTACATTTCCCGTCGTCCCCGCTCTTCCGGATCTCATGATCTCTTTTTTACGGCTGCGCTGTTCTTGCCGGCCAACATGGCGACCTTCGTGGAAATTCTGAGGAACGAGTTCCCACAGCTGGACGCCGAGCTCCTTCAATATGTGACGGGTAAGAAGGGCAGATGTTGCCGGTGACCTGACTGGAGCGGAGGGGACAGTCACACGTCGGAGGTCGCCTTGAAAGATGACGAGACTGGAGGTGCCCGGTTGCCACATACTCCAATGGCAGGGAATGTAGAGGCTACACATGCGCCAGGGGGGCGCTGGGCACGGTATAGAATGGTGGTGTAGTGTAGTGTAGGACAATCAGATGATAATGTCTGAGCTGTCACATAAGAACTCATAGAACTACATATCAGTCTACCACAGACCATAGTGTGCCCCCGATACGTGCACCTCCAGCTGTTGAAAAACTACATCGCCTGACCCGGAATTATGGGAGTTGTAGCTTTTGCGACAGATAACGTGATGAGATGTGTATGGGATGGATGCTGTCTATTACAGGCTGTCCTGGGGATTTATAGCTGTTTTCTGTAACCCTTTATGGCACATTGTGGTATTTCTTATGCAGTGATACATCCTCTTCTTGCTGATAAGAAGGGCACATGTCCTATATACACAGTGATCTCCAAATTGTGGCCCTCCAGCTGTTGCAAAACTACAACGCCTAGCATGCCGGGAGTTGTAGTTTTGCAGTAGCTGGAGGACCACAGTTTGGAGATCTCTGCTTTATAACAAAGTGTAACCATAGGCTGAGATAGATGTCTTTTGAAGATAAAGCTGATTCCTCTTTGGACTCGCTGCTTTTTGCGCTATTGTTATCCTGTATACTTACTGGGGGTGGTCAAGCAGACTATTCCTGTAACCCCCAATGGACCCCTGATCCGCCCTTCAGCAGTGTCATAGAGCCAAGGCCTCCTGGGACTCTGTGTTACTGCTGACAGGTGATTTGGGCTCAGTGGTCCGTCAGGGTTACAGGAGGGCCGAGCGGTCACCCCCAGTAGACCAACAGGACCGTGGGGGAGATTTATCAAAACCTGTGCAGAGGAAAAATTGTCCATAGCAACCAATCAGATCCCTTCTTTCATTTTTCACAGGCCGTCCTATAAATGAAAGAAGCCATCTGATTGGTTGCTATGGTCTATTATCTTTCTACTCCCTTGCATCCCCTTGCTTATGCAGTGACCCCCCCCCCCCCCGACCTACGATGGCCCCGACATACGATCATTTCAACATACGATTGCCTCTCAGAGGCCATCGCATGTTTAAGGCAGCATCAACATACGATGGTTTTGTATGTCAGGGCCATCGCATAATCGGCTATCCGGCAGCGCAGACTGCTTCAGCTGCCGCCGGATAGCCATTTACGGTGCCCCGTGTGGTCCCCTGACGATCACTTACCTGTCCTCGGGGCTCCGGCGCCTCCTCTTCAGGATCCCCTGCATCGTTGGCGCTCTCCATCGTCGTCATCACATCGCTACGCACGCCATCCCGTCATCCAATAGGAGTGGCGTGCGTAGCGACGGAGAGCGAGGATGCCGGGGAAGCAGAGGCCTTGCAGGAGCGTCGGGAATGCGGCGACAGCGATGGAGGGCGACATCCCGGGCAGCGGTGACGGTCCGAAGCGGCGGGGACAGGTGAGTACAACTTCCTCTACCAGTGGTCTCCAACCTGCGGACCTCCAGATGTTGCAAAACTACAACTCCCAGCATGCCCGGACAGCCGTTGGAGACCACTGTCCTATACATTGCACGGATCCCTCAACAAACGATGGTCCGTTTGGAACGGATTACCATCGTATGTTGAGGGACCACTGTATAGTAGTGGCCCTTGTCTATTTTTAGGTTTGGGGCTTGTTAGCATCATGATTCTTACCCTATGCTCTACATTGGCATCCTGTCAAAATAGGTTGCTGACATGTGTTTGTGTGCATTGGCATGGGCTCCATTGACTTTAAAGGATTACTCCTCCGGAATGTTTTATCCATCCATAGTGGCCGGGCTGCAAAAAGTTAAACAACAAACTTTAACTCCCCTTCCGCCACTCCCACGGGTATGGTGTTATCGGTCTAATGGGCCTGGTCTTCTTCCGCATCTTGATGCCCGACGCATCACAGTGCGATCAGCTTATCGCCAGTCAAAGCAATGTCCCACCTCAGCCGATTATACACTGAGCACAGTGTCATGTAACAGGCCCCGGCAGGCATTGACCCTGCGCTCAGTGTCGTGTTTGGCTCCAAGATGCGGAAGACCGAGGCATCCTCTAGGTCTAGAGGAAAGAAGGTTTCACCAGTGTCACAGACAGAGATTCTTTACTGTATGAGCAGTGAGACTATGGAACTTTCTGCCACATGATGTTGTGATGTCTGACTCAATAAATAAGTTTTTCTAGAAAACTATAATATTACAGGTTATGGAGATTAGATTTACGGGGATAGGAAGTTGAACCAAGGATTTATTCTGATTGCCATATTGGAGTCGTGAAGCAATTTTTTTCCTCTCATGGGGCAGTTGGCATCATCCTCATGTTTTTTTTTGCCTTCCTCTGGATCAACACCGTAGTGCTTTAGGTTGAACTTGACGGACTCTTGTCTTTTTTCAACCTTATAAACTATGTAACTATGATATCAGTGCATCCGGTAGCGGTGGAAGGTGAGTTAAATGGCCACTGAAAGATACAAAAACTTACATGTTGTACATCTTGGTAAAACATTAACCTTTCCCATATAATTCATAAAAAAAACGTATTTCCTTTTTATAGAAATCATTGCTTATAAATCATAGCTTTGCTGAAGCACAGGCATGGACAAAGTCCAGTAAGTGAGGGCTAACATTCTGTGCTCTCCCTTGTCTGATTGCCCTCCTCTGTGCTCTCCCTTGTCTGATTGCCCTCCTCTGTGCTCTCCCTTGTCTGATAGCACTCCTCTGTGCTCTCTCCTGTCTGATAGCACTCCTCTGTGCTCTCTCCTGTCTGATAGCACTCCTGTGCTCTCTCCTGTCTGATAGCACTCCTCTGTGCTCTCTCCTGCCTGATGGCACTCCTCTGTGCTCTCTCCTGCCTGATGGCACTCCTCTGTGCTCTCTCCTGCCTGATGGCGCTCCTCTGTGCTCTCTCTCCTGTCTGGTAGCTCTCCTTATCTGTGCTCTCTCTCCAGTCTGGTAGCACTCCTCCTCTGTGCTTTCTCTCCTGTCTGGTAGCACTCCTCCTCTGTGCTCTCTCTCCTGTCTGGTAGCACTCCTCCTCTGTGCTCTCTCTCCTGTCTGGTAGCACTCCTCCTCTGTGTTCTCTCTCCTGTCTGGTAGCACTCCTCCTCTGTGCTCTCTCTCCTGTCTGGTAGCACTCCTCCTCTGTGCTCTCTCTCCTGTCTGGTAGCACTCCTCCTCTGTGCTCTCTCTCCTGTCTGGTAGCACTCCTCCTCTGTGCTCTCTCCTGTCCTATCAGACACAGAGGAGTGCTAGCCCACCCTCACTTACTGGACTTTGTCCATGCTTGTGCTTCAGCTTGCACAAAGCCATGATTTTATAAGCCATGATTTCTATAAAAAGGAAATAAAATTGTCTTATGAAGTATATTTGAAAGGTTTAATGTTTTTCCAAGATGAACAAAATATAAAAAGTTTATGAATCTGACAGTGCCCATTTAAAGCTTTGTTATTTTACTTTTTGCAGCCTGGGTACAATGGATGGATAAAACATTCCAGCGGAGTACTCCTTTCCTGGCCAAAATGTAGTTAACTTGAGGCTTTCCCATATATACACTGCTCAAAAAAATAAAGGGAACACTAAGATAACACATCCTAAATCTGAATGAACTAATCGTATGAAATACTTTCGTCTTTACATAGTTGAATGTGCTGACAACAAAATCACACAAAAATTATCAATGGAAATAAAATTTATCAACCCATGGAGGTCTGGATATGGAGTCACACTCTAAATCAAAGTGGAAAACCAAACTACAGGCTGATCCAACTTTGATGTAATGTCCTTAAAACAAGTCAAAATGAGGCTCAGTAGTGTGTGTGGCCTCCACGTGCCTGTATGGCCTCCCTACAACAACTGGGCATGCTCCTGATGAGATGGTGGATGGTCATCCGCCTACTCCTGAACAGTCTGTGGTGCAACGTGGCGTTGGTGGATAGTGCAAGAAATGATGTTCCAGATATGCTCAATCGGATTCAGGTCTGGGGAACAGGCGGGCCAGTCCATAGCATCAATGCCTTCCTCTTGCAGGAACTGGTGACACACTTCAGCAACATGAGGTCTAGCATTGTCTTTCATTAGGAGGAACCCAGGGCCAACCGCACCAGCATATGGGGTCTGAGGATCTCAACTCGGTACCTAATGGCAGTCAGGCTACCTCTGGCAAGCACATGGAGGGCTGTGCGGCCCCCCAAAGAAATGCCACCCCACACCATTACTGACCCACCACCAAATCGGTCCTGCTGGAGGATGTTGCAGGCAGCAGAACGTTCTCCACTGCGTCTCCAGACTGTCACGTCTGTCACGTGCTCAGTGTGAACCTGCTTTCATCTGTGAAGAGCACAGGGCGCCAGTGGTGAATGTGCCAATCTTGGTGTTCTCTGGCAAATGCCAAACATCTTGCACGGTGTTGGGCTTTAAGCACAACCCCCTCCTGTGGATGTCGGGTCCTCATACCACCCTCATGGAGTCTCTTTCTGACCATTTGAGTGGACACATGCACATTTGTGGCCTGCTGGAGGTCATTTTGCAGGGCACTGGCAGTGTTCCTCCTGCTCCTCCTTGTACAAAGGCGGAGGTAGCGGTCCTGCTGCTGGGTTGTTGCCCTCCTACGGCCTCCTCCACGTCTCTTGATGTACTGGCCTGTCTCCTGGTAGCGCCTCCATGCTCTGGCCACTACACTGACAGACACAGCAAACCTTCTAGCCACAGCTCATATTGATGTGCCATCTTGGATGAGCTGCACTACCTGAGCCACTTGTGTGGTTTGTAGGCTCCGTCTCATGCAACCACTGGAGTAAAAGCACTGCCAGCATTCAAAAGTGACCAAAACATCAGCCAGGAAGCATAAGAATTGTGAAGTGGTCTTTGGTCACCACCTGCAGAACCACTCCTTTATTGGGGGTGTCTTGCTAATTGCCTATAATTTCCACCTGTTGTCTGTTCCATTTGCACAACAGCATGTGAAATTGTCAATCAGTGTTGCTTCCTGAGTGGAGAGTGTGATTTCACAGAAGTGTGATTGACTTGGAGTTATATTGTGTTGTTTAAGTGTTCCCTTTATTTTTTTGAGCAGTGTATATAGTAAGCAGAATTGAGTGGTGAAAGATTTTATCAAGCTGAGATTTCTAGTCTTCTACTTTCCTTTCCCACATACTTCTCGATAATTATAACATTTAGCCAGTGTTAATCCTCTTATGTAAAAGCACCATTTTCAATATACACCATTGCTTGATCCTTCTAGATGTCCTTGACAGTGGTCAGTCTGACTTTGAGTCAGAGAACGACTTATTTGAGGCAGTGGGGGAACTTCTGCAGGATGTGTCTGGCGATACCAAAGATGATGAGGACATCCGCAACATCTGTCAGAGGATGTACAGAACTATGCGCATGTGAGTAAAACCTGCGAGCAAATGGAATACCAGTAGTTCTATTACTACATTCAAGCACAGGAAGAAACATATTATATATTCTAATATACAGATGTAGACAAAATTGTTTGTACCCTTCTGTTAACTCCTAGAGGACACATGGCTTACAGGCACGCCCTGGGCGCTTGGTATACTTAGCGCACCAGGACGTACCTGTACGTCCTGAGTGCCGCTGTGGCTATGAAGCGAGCGCAAGAGCTGAGTTTGCATCATAGACTGGATCCCTACTGCTATCAGCAGCCTAGGACCCGGCGGTAATGGCCGAAATCAGCAGTCACACTGATGTCCGCCATTAGCCCCTCAGATGCCGTGATCAATACTGATCACGGCATCTGCAGCTATGCAACGGTTAAGGTGGCTGATCTGATGGCCCGCGGGGATGCGACTTGCTAAGATGGCAGCTAGAGGTCTCCTTACTTGCCTCCTGCTGTCATCATGGGGTCTTCTCTGATATCAGATAACATTGATCTGTGCTATGCAGTCTAACACTTCTAACACTGATCAGTATCTGCAATCTAAAGATTGCTAAAAATAGTTCCCCTGTAGGGACTAAAAAGGTAAAAAATAAAAGTTTAACCCCTTAAGGACTCAGACAATTTAATTTTTACGTTTTCATTTTTTCCTCCTCGCCTTCTAAAAATCATAACTCTTTTATATTTTCATCCACAGACTAGTATGAGGGCTTGTTTTTTGCGCGACCAGTTGTCCTTTGTAATTACATAACTCATTATATCATAAAATGTATGGCGCAACCAAAAAACACTATTTTTGTGGGGAAATTAAAACGAAAAACGCAATTTTGCTAATTTTGGAAGGTTTTGTTTTCACGCCGTACAATTTATGGTAAAAATGACGTGTGTTCTTTATTCTGAGGGTCAATACGATTAAAATGATACCCATTATTATATACTTTTATATTATTGTTGCGCTTAAAAAAAATCACAAACTTTTTAACCAAATTAGTACGTTTATAATCCCTTTATTTTGATGACCTCTAACTTTTTTATTTTTCCGTATAAGTGGCGGTATGGGGGCTAATTTTTTGCGCCATGATCTGTACTTTTTTTTGATACCACATTTGCATATAAAAAAACTTTTAATAAATTTTTTATAATTTTTTTTTAACCCCTTCACGACGAGCGACGTACATGTACGGCGCCGCGAAGTGTCACTTGGCGCGCGGCGACGTACATGTACGTCGCGGGGTTCCGGGAGCGCCGCGTCACCGGTAGAGGTGATCGGACCGGGATGACTGCTGTTCTCTAACAGCAGGCATCCCGGCACATCGCCGAGGGGGGTCCTGAGACCCCCCCATGACCGAGATGCGCGCAAATCGCAGGTCAATTCAGACCTGCGATCTGCGCGATTCCGGGTCATACGGGTCACTGGTGACCCGGTGACCCGGAAAATAAGAGGGATCGTAGGTGTCCGAGACACCCTAGATCCCCCTAAAGGGATAGGAGTTTGGTGGCACGGTTGCCACCCCTCCTATCCCTGCTATTGGTCGGCCGATAGCAGACCGACCGATAGCAGACCGGGGGAGGGGGGGTTAAAGTTCGGTTCCCCCGCTTTGCCCACCTATCGGTGTCCGGGCAAAACGGGGGAACCGTCCAGGGAGGGTCGGCGCCGAAGGTCCCTACCTGGATCCCGGATCGCGATCCTCCATGCGGGGATCCCCCACGTGCGGCGGCGGCGGCGCCGGCTTCCGGGTCCTGCTAGGTGAGTTGTTGCCTAGCAACATCCGGAGGGCCATAGTTTACAGTGGTCTCTAAACCGTGGCCCTCCAGATGTTGCAAAACTACAACTCCCAGCATGCCCAGACAGCTGTTTGCTGTGTGGGCATGCTGGGACTTGTAGTTTTGCAATATTTAGAGGGGTTCAGGTTGTAGATCACTAAGTGGTCTCAAACTGTAGCCCTCCAGATGTTGCAAAACTACAACTCTCAGCATGCCCAGACAGCAGTTTGCTGGCTGGGCATGCTGAGAGTTGTAGTTTTGCAACATCTGGAGGGCCACAGTTTTGAGACCACTGGACAGTGATTTACAACTTGAACCCCTCTAAATCTTGCAAAACTACAACTCCCAGCATTCAGGAACAGCATAAGGCTGTCTTGGCATGCTGGGAGTTGTACTTGCGTGCCTCCAGCCATTGCATAACTACATCTCCCAGCATGCCCTTCCGCAATCAGTACATGCTGGGAGTTGCAGTTTTGCAACAGTTGGAGGCACACTGGTTGGAAAATACAGAGTTAGGTCATAGAACCTAACTCAAGGTTTTCCAGCCAGTGTGCCTCCAGCTGTTGTAAAACTACAACTCCCAGCATGCATGGTCTGTCAGTGCATGCTGGGAGTTGTAGTTTTGACCCCCCTCCCGTGTGAATGTACAGGCTACATTCACACTGGCGGCAGATTACAGCGAGTTCCCCGCTGCAAATTTGAGATGTGGCAAATTTTCCGCCGCAGCTCAAACTCCTAGCGGGAGACTCAGTGTAATCTGCCGCCAGTGTGAATGTAACCTAAAAACACTACACTACACTAACACAAAATAAGGAGTAAAACACTGCATATACACACGTACACTGCCCCCCCACCCCCCTTCTCCAATAAAAATTTAAAACGTATTGTACGGCAGTGTTTCTAAGATGGAGCCTCCAGCTGTTGCAAAACAAAAACTCCCAGGATTTCTGGACAGCAATTGACTGTCCAAGCATGCTGGGAGTTTAGCAACAGCTGGAGGCACCCTGTTTGGGAATCACTGGCGTGTAGAATACCCCTATGTCCACCCCTATGCAAGTCCCTAATTCAGGCCTCAAATGCACATGGCGCTCTCACTTTGGAGCCCTGTCGTATTTCAAGGCAACAGAATAGGGTCACATATAGGGTATCGCCGTACTCGGGAGAAATTGCCTAACAAATTTTGGGGGGCTTTTTCTCCTTTTACCCCTTATGAAAAGGAACAGTTGGGGTCTACACCAGCATGTTAGTGTAAAAAAATAAAAAATTTTACACTAACATGCTGGTGTTGCCCTATACTTTTCATTTTCACAAGAGGTAAAAGGGAAAAACGCCCCCCAAAATTTGTAACACAATTTCTCCCGAGTACGGAGATACCCCATATGTGGGCGCAAAGTGCTCTGGGGGCGCACAACAAGGCCCAGAAGGGAGAGTGCGCCATGTACATTTGAGGTGATTTGCACAGAGGTGGCTGATTGTTATAGCGGTTCTGACAAACGCAAAAAAAAAAAAACACACCCACATGTGACCCCATTTCGGAAACTACACCCCTCACGGAATGTAATGAGGGGTGCAGTGAGAATTTACACCCCACAGGTGTCTGATGGATCTTTGGAACAGTGGTCCGTGAAAATGAAAAATTTTGCACAGCCCACTGTTCCAAAGATCTGTCAGACACCAGTGGGGGGTAAATGCTCACTGTACCCCTCATTACATTCTGTGAGGGGTCTAGTTTCCAAAATGGTATGCCATGTGGGGGTTATTTTGCTGTTCTGGCACCATAGGGGCTTCCTAAATGCGACATGCCCTCCGAGCAAAATTTGCTCTCAAAAAGCCAAATATGACGCCTTCCCTTCTGAGCATTGTAGTTCGCCCGTAGTGCACTTCAGGTCCACTTATGGGGTACCTCCATACTCAGAAGAGATGGGGTTACAAATTTTGGGGGGTCTTTTCTGCTATTAACCCTTGCAAAAATGTGAAATTTGGGGGGGGAAACCCACATTTTAGTGAAATTTTTTTTTTTTTTTTTTACATATGCAAAAGTCGTGAAACACCTGTGGGGTATTAAGGCTCACTTTATCCCTTGTTACGTTCCTCAAGGGGTCTAGTTTCCAAAATGGTATGCCATGTGTTTTTTTTTTGCTGTTCTGGCACCATAGGGGCTTCCTAAAGGTGACATGCCCCCCAAAAACCATTTCAGAAAAACGTACTCTCTAAAATCCCCTTGTCGCTCCTTCGCTTCTGAGCCCTCTACTGCGCCCGCCGAACACTTTACATAGACATATGAGGTATGTGCTTACTCGAGAGAAATTGGGCTACAAATATAAGTATACATTTTCTCCTTTTACCCCTTGTAAAAATTCAAAAATTGCGTCTACAAGAACATGCGAGTGTAAAAAATGAAGAGTTTGAATTTTCTCCTTCACTTTGCTGCTTTTCCTGTGAAACACCTAAAGGGTTAAAATATTTACTGAATGTCATTTTGAATACTTTGGGGGGTGCAGTTTTTATAATGGGGTCATTTATGGGGTATTTCTAATATGAAGACCCTTCAAATCCACTTCAAACCTGAACTGGTCCCTGAAAAATTGCGAGTTTGAAAATTTTGTGAAAAATTGGAAAATTGCTGCTGAACTTTGAAGCCCTCTGGTGTCTTCCAAAAGTAAAAACTTGTCACTTTTATGATGCAAACATAAAGTAGACATATTGTATATGTGAACCCAAAAAAAAAATATTTGGAATATCCATTTTCCTTACAAGCAGAGAGCTTCAAAGTTAGAAAAATGAAAATTTTTTAATTTTTTCATCAAATTTTGGAATTTTTCACCAAGAAAGGATGCAAGTTACCACAAAATTTTACCACTAAGTTAAAGTAGAATATGTCACGAAAAAACAGTCTCAGAATCAGAATGATAACTAAAAGCATTCCAGAGTTATTAATGTTTAAAGTGACAGTGGTCAGATTTGCAAAAAAGGGCTTCGTCCTAGAGGTGAAAATGGGCTCCGTCCTTAAGGGGTTAATAAAATGTATTAAAAAAGTAGGAATTTTGGACTTTTTTTTTTTTTTCGTTCACGCCGTTCACCGTACGGGATCATTAACATTTTATTTTAATAGTTCGGACATTTACGCACGCGGCGATACCAAATATGTCTATAAAAAATGTTTTTTACGCTTTTTGGGGGTAAAATAGGAAAAAACGGACGTTTTACTTTTTTATTGGGGGAGGGGATTTTTCACTTTTTTTTTTACTTTTACTTTTACATTTTTTTACATTTTTCTTTTACACTTGAATAGTCCCCATAGGGGACTATTCATAGCAATACCATGATTGCTAATACTGATCTGTTCTATGTATAGGACATAGAACAGATCAGTATTATCGGTCATCTCCTGCTCTGGTCTGCTCGATCACAGACCAGAGCAGGAGACGCCGGGAGCCAGACGGAGGAAGGAGAGGGGACCTCCTTCCGGCGTTCTGAATGATCGGATCCCCGCAGCAGCGCTGCTGGCGATCCGATCGTTCATTTAAATTGCGAACTCCCGCAGATGCCGGGATCTGTATTGATCCCGGCACCTGAGGGGTTAATGGCGGGTTAATTGCCGGCGGGTCCCTGGCTGCGATCAGCAGCCGGGATCAGCCGCGCATGACACAGGCATCGCTCCGATGCCCGCGGTTATGCACAGGACGTAAATGTACGTCCTGGTGCGTTAAGTACCACCTCACCAGGACGTACATTTACGTCCTGCGTCCCTAAGGGGTTAAAGACTTAGCCCATTTTCACCTTAAGGACGCTGCCAATTTTATTTTAGCGGTTTTTGTTTTTTCCTCCTCGCCTTCTAAAATTCATAACTTTTATATTTCCATTCCCAGACCCATATGAGGGCTTGCTTTTTGTGTGACCAGTTGTACTTTGTAATGACATCACTCATTTTACCCTAAAATTTATGGTAAACACCCAAAACATTTTTTTGTGTTAGGAAATTTAAATGAAAATCATAATTTAGCAAATTTGGGGGTTTTGTTTTCGGGCTGTACACTTTACGGTAAGAAATACATGTTTTCTTTATTCTCTGGGTCAATGCCATGAAAATGTTACCCATGGTTACATACATTTCTATTATTATACTGCTTTTAAAAAAATCTCAGACTTTTTTTTTAAATAAAATTGCTCTCTTTTGACCACCTAACTTTCTTATTTTTCCGTATTCAGGGATGTGTGATGGCTATTTTTTTGTGCCATGATCTGTAGTTTGTTTTGGTACCAGATCTGCGTATATGTGACTTATTGATCGCTTTTTATTAAATTTCTTTGCAGTTTTTTGTGACAAAAAAAGGTGAATTTTGTTACTTTTACGCAACGATACCAAATATGTTTATTTATCTTTTTTTTTTTCTTTTTTTTTTTTTTTTTTTACTCTCATGTATTAATTTGGGAAAAAGAGTGATTTTAAACTTTATTGGGGAGGGGATTTTTCAATAAAAAAAAAAAATCCTTTTTTTTTTTTTTACATTTATTTTACACTTTTTTTTAGTCCCCATAAGGGACTATTTATAGCAATCATTAGATTGCTAATACTGTTCAGTGCTATGCATAGGGCATAGCACTGATCAGTATTATCGGTGATCTTCTGCTCTGGTCTGCTGGAAGGCAGATCAGTGCAGTAGACCCCGGGAGACAGACGGAGGCAGTGTGGGGACCTCCGTACGCCATCTTGGCTGATCTGATACCTGCGGCAGTACCCCAGGTGATCAGATCAGCCATTATAAGTGCCGCACTGCCGCAGATGCTATGATCTGTATTGATCACGGCACCTGAGGGGTTAATGGCAGACATCAGCGCGATCGTCCGCGCTGTCAGCAGCCGCGGACCCGCCGGGATCGAAGTGAGCGCAGCCCCTGCGCTCGTATCACAGTCGCACCGTACATTTGCAGCGCATGTCCTTAAGGTGTTAATAAAAGTAAATAAGCCTCTCCCCAATAAAAAATGTAATCTCCCCTCTCTTCCCCTTTTTCAAAAAGAAAAGGTAAAAAATAAATCAACATATTTGATATTGCTGCATGCAGAAATGTCCTAATAAAATATTATGTTAATGATCCCGTACAGTGAACGACGTAAACGTAAAAAAAGTCCAAAACTGCTGATTTGAGGTCCCATCACATCCCAGAAAAAAATTAATAAAAAGTGATCAAAAGTCGTGTATACGCAAAAGTGTTACCAATGAAAACTACAGATCACTGTGCAAAAAATTTGTCCTCATACAGCCCTGTATACAAAAATACATTTTTTTTTATAACAAAGTACAATAATAAAGCATGTAAACATGGGTATCATTTTAGTCATATTGACCCACAGAATAAAGAGAACATGTCAGTTTTATCATAAAGTGCACAGCATAAAAAAAAATTACTGATTTCTTATCAATTTCCCACCATAAATAAGTGTTTTTGGTTTTCTCGTAGATTTTATGGTAAAATAAGAGGTCATTACACAGAACAATTAGTGGCACAAAAAAACAAGCCCTTATATGGGTCTGTAGCTGAAAAAATAAAAGCATTATGGTCCTTAGAAGGCAGAGGAAAAAACGAAAACCCAAAAATGAAAATTTACTGTCCTTAAATGGGCACTGTCATGAAAAATTATTTTTGATATGTTGTATTACTTAATAACTCTGGGATGCTTTTTACCTTTCATTCTGATTCCGAGATTGTTTTTTCATGACATATTCTACTTTATGTTAGTGGTAAAATTTTGTCGATACTTGCATCGTTTCTTGGTGAAAAATTCCAAAATTTTATGAAAAAATTGAAAATTTAGCATTTTTCTAACTTTGAAGCTCTCTACTTGTAAGGAAAATAAACATTCCAAATTATATATTGATTCACAAATACAATATGTCTACTTTGTTTGCATCATAAAGTTGCCATGTTTTTACTTTTGGAAGACACCAGAGGGCTTCAAAGTTCAGCAGCAATTTTCCAATTTTTCACAACATTTTCAAAATCTGAGTTTTTTATGGACCAGTTCAGGTTTGAAGTGGATTTGAAGAAGGGTCTTCTTATTAGAAATACCCCACAAATGACCCCTCTATAAAAACTGCAGCCCTCAAAGTATTCAAAATGATATTCAGTAAGTGTGTTAACCCTTTAGGTGTTTCACGAGAATAGCAGCAAAGTGAAGGAGAAAATTCACAATCTTAATTTTTTACACTCGCATGTTCTTGTAGCCCCAGTTTTTGAATTTTTACAAGGGGTAAAAGGGGAAAAATTCTCTAAAAATTTGTAACCCAATTTCTCTCGAGTAAGGAAATACCTCATATGTGTATGTCAAGTGTTCGGCGGGCGCAGTAGAGGGCTCAGAAAGGAAGGAGCGACAGTGGAATTTTGGAGAGTGAGTTTTTCTGAAATGGTTTTTGGGGGGCATGTCACATTTAGGAAGCCCCTATGGTGCCAGAACAGCAGAACCCCCCCCCCCCCACATGGCATACCATTTGGGAAACTACACCCCTCAAGGCACATAACAAGGGGTCCAGTGAGCCTTAATACCCCACAGGTGTTTGACGACTTTTCGTTAAATCGGATGTGTAAATGGAAAAAAAAAATTTTCACTAAAGTGCAGTTTTTTTCCCAAATTGACCATTTTTATAAAGGGTAATGGGAGAAAATGCCCCCCAAAATTTGTAACCCCATCTCTTCTGAGTATGGAAATACCCCATGTTAGGACGTAAAATGCTCTGCGGGGAACTACAATGCTCAGAAGAGAAGGAGTCGCATTTGGCTTTTGGAAAGCAAATTTAGCTAAAATGTTTTTTTGGGGGAATGTCGCATTTAGGAAGCCCCTATGGTGCCAGAACAGCAAAAATACCCACATGGCATGCTATTTTGGAAACTACACCCCTCAAGGAACGTAACAAGGGGTACAGTGAGCCTTAACACCTCACAGGTATTTCATGACTTTTTGTTAAAGTTGGATGTGTAAATGAAGAAAAAAATTTTTCATTCACTAAAATGCAGTTTTTTCCCCAAATTTTACATTTTTACAAGGGGTAATAGGAGAAAATTACCCCCAAAATTTGTAACCCCATTTCTTCTGAGTATGGAAAAACCCCATGTGTGGACGTCAAGTGCCCTGCGGTCGAACTACAATGCTCAGAAGAGGAGGAGCGCCATTGAGCTTTTGAAGAGTGAATTTGTTTGGAATGGTAGTCAGGGGCCATGTGCGTTTACAAAGCCCCCCGTGGTGCCAGAACAGTGGACCCCCCCACATGTGACCCCATTTTGGAAACTACACCCCTCACAGAATTTAATAAGGGGTGCAGTGAGTATTTACACCCCACTGGCATTTGACAGATCTTTGGAACAGTGGGCTGAGCAAATGAAAAATTAAATTTTTCATTTTCACGGACCATTGTTCCAAAAATCTGTCAGACACCTGTGGGGTGTAAATGCTCACTGTACCCCTTATTACATTACATGAGGGGTGTAGTTTCCAAAATGGGTCACATGTTGGGGGGTCCATTGTTCTGGCACTACAGGGGCTTTGTAAACACATGGGCCTTCAATTCCGGACATATTTTCACTTCAAAATCCCAATGGCGCTCCTTCTCTTCTGAGCATTGTAGTTCTCCCGCCGAGCACTTTACATCCACATTTGGGGTATTTTCATACTCGGAAGAAATGGGGTTACAAATTTTGGGGGCTTTTTTCCTATTTTCCCTTGTGAAAATGAAAAATTTAGGGTAACACCAGCATTTTAGTGAAAAAAAATAATTGTTTTTCATTTTCCCATCCAACTTTAAGGAATATCTGTCAAACACCTGTGGGGTGTTAAGGCTCACTATACCCCTTGTTACATTCCGTGAGGGGTGTAGTATCCAAAATGGGGTCACATGTCTGTATTTTTTTGCGTTCATATCAGAACCACTGTAAAATTAGCCACCCCTGTGCAAATCACCAATTTAGGCTTCAAATGTACATGGCGCGCTCTCACTCCTGAGCCTTGTTATGCGCCCGCAGATCATTTTACGCCAACATATGGAGTATTTCCGTACTCATGAGAAATTGTTACAAATTTTGGGGGTCTTTTTTTTTTCTCCTTTTATCTCTTGTGAAAATAAAAAGTAAAGGGCAACACCAGCATGTTAGTGTAAAAAATTTTTTTTTTTTTACACTAACAGGCTGGTGTAGCCCCCAACTT
Organism: Hyla sarda; assembly: GCF_029499605.1. Taxonomy (NCBI): domain Eukaryota; kingdom Metazoa; phylum Chordata; class Amphibia; order Anura; family Hylidae; genus Hyla; species Hyla sarda. The sequence goes on from NC_079191.1 coordinate 178,353,845, forward strand.
TTCCTTTTCATAAGGGGTAAAAAGAGAAAAAGCCCCCCAAAATTTGTAGTGTAATTTCTCCCCATATCTGGCCCTAAACTGTTTCCTTGAAATACGACAGGGCTCCGAAGTGAGAGAGCTCCATGCGCATTTGAGGACTAAATTAGGGATTGCATAGGGGTGGACATAGCGGTATCCTACGCCGCCAGTGATTCCCAAACAGGGTGCCTCCAGCTGTTGCTAAACTCCCAGCATGCCTGGACAGTTAGTGGCTCTCCAGAAATGCTGGGAGTTGTTGTTTTGCAACAGCTGGAGGCTCCGTTTTGGAAACACTGCCGTACAATACGTTTATAATTTTTATTGGGGGAGACAGTGTAAGGGGGTGTATATGTAGTGTTTTACCCTTTATTTTGTGTTAGTGTTGTGTAGTGTTTTTAGGGTACATTCGCACTGGCGAAGGTTTACAGTGAGTTCCCTGCTAGGAGTTTGCGCTGCGGCGAAAAATGTGCCGCAGCTCATACTTGAAGCAGAAAACTTACTGTAAGCCTGCCTGTGTGAATGTACCCTGTACGTTAACATGGGGGGGGGGGGGGCAAACCTCCAGCTGATTCAAAACTACAACTCCCAGCATGTACTGACAGACCATGCAGGCTGGGAGTTGTACTTTTGCTACAGCTTGAGGCACACTGGTTGGGAAACCTTCAGTTAGGTTCTGTTATCTAACTCAAAATATTCCAACCAGTGTGCCTCCAGCTGTTGCAAAACTACAACTCCCAGCATGTACTGATCACCGAAGGGCATGCTGGGAGATATAGTTATGCAACAGCTGGAGGAATCGCAACTACAACTCCCAGCATGTTGGGATTTGCAGTTTTGCAACATCTGGAGAGCTACAGTATAGAGACCACTGCAAACTGTGGCCCTCCAGATGCTGCAAAACTACAACTCCCAGCATGCCCAGACAGCAAACAGTTGTGTGGGCATGCTAGGAATTGTAGTTTTGCAAGATCTGGAGGGCTATAGTTCAGAGACTACCATATAGTGGTCTCAAACTGTAGCCCTCGAGCTGTTGCAAAACTACAACTGCCAGCATGCCCAAACAGCTGTCTGGGCATGCTGGGAGTTGTAGTTTTGCAACATCTGGAGTGCTACAGTATAGAGACCACTATATAGTGGTCTCGGACTGCAGCCCTCCAGATTTTGCTAGGCAACTTACCGGCTTCCGTCGGATCCAGGGAGCCTGCTGCAAGTCATCGCCGCCCGCCGATCTCCGACACCGATCGTCGCCTGCAGCCTCCGCAATTCGGTAAGTGGACTCCGGCACTGGTCCTCTGTCATTTCCCTGTTCTGCCCCGCCTATTGTGGGTGGGCAGGACGGGGAAAACGAAAGTTAACCCGCCCGCCCCCGATCTGCTATTGGTGGTCGCGTCTAGACCACCAATAGCAGGGATAGGAGGGGTGGCACCCCTGCCACCTCACTCCTATTGCTTCAGGGGGATTGTGGGTGTCTTAGACACCCGCGATCCCCCTTATATTCCGGGTCACCATAGACCCGTAATGACCCGGAATCGCGCAATTCGCAAGTGTGAATTCACTTGCGATTTGCGCCGATCGCCGACATGGGGGGGGGGTGTTCTGATGACCCCCCTGGGCATTTGCGCGGGGTACCTGCTGATAGCTATCAGCAGTCACCCCAGTCTGGTCCCCACCCGGCGCGCGGCGGGATGCGAAATTCCCACGGACGTATGAGTACGTGCCTGGTCCTTAAGACCCAGGGCGCAGGGACGTACTCATACGTGCCTGGTCCTTAAGAGGTTAAATGGGAGGGTACCAACAATTTTGTCCATGTCTATATATGTAGAAACTGACACATGAGCCTTGTTGGTAGTTAGCATTAATGTGTGAACCTTCAACTTCTGACATATCATAGTAACATGTCAGAAGTTATGACTGCTGGAGATCCAGCTGCCTAAACCCCCCCTTATGGCTAGAATGACGGGCCAGATGACACGGCAGCCTCAGAGATACATAGACTGTCATGGCATCTGTACTTTGTGCACTACTTATCCTTTGTTCTCGCAATCTGTGGGGGTTTCCTCTGCCGGACCCCTGCCAATCACAACTTCTGACATGTTGCTATAACTTATCAGAAGTTCAATAAAAGTTTAGATACAGAGGATATGTTTTAACCTCTTCTCATTCCCATTCTGCTTCAGGATAGGCTATTCAATAACACAAGAAAGCAAGATTTATGTTGATCTATGAAGATATTCAGATTAACATTATAGTACTTCATATTTCTGTCTGGAGTTTCCCGTAAAAAAATATTTATATTTCCTTTTGTTTTATTTGTGGCAGGCTGGAGAGGGCATTATAGTGTTGTATATTTGTTTGGAAACCACTAGTGCAGGTTTGAAACTGCACTACCACTATTTGGGAATGTAGCCTTAGCAGTGATTTTCTGGGTTTAGCAGCCAGTGTTTTCACGATTGAAAGGGAAAAAAACTTAAAATACATAGCTGAATTTACAATTTTCTTCTGCACAAGTTGTTTATATATTTAACATTTGCATATTGCCTTCCTTTTATGTGCTTTAGAGAGAATAATCATGTCCCGTCACAAGCACAGGTTCTACTGGATGCTCCTATTCAACTCTCCCAGATTACAGATTATGGTAAGAGTGATGTATTAATCTATCTTCATATTCGCCTCATTCTTTTGGTAATTTGTTGACCTCACATAGACTGTTCATGTGACGCTGCAGCCAATCATTGGTCATGGTGGGTTCTTCCTGCATGCATGGTAAGTGACCTCTGAGGTTGGTGCATGGCTGCACTATACAGTGTTCCCTCAAGTTACAATATTAATTGGTTCCGGGACGACCATTGTATGTTGAAACCATTGTATGTTGAGACCATAACTCTATGGAAACCTGGTAATTGGTTCTGAAGCCACCAAAATGTCATCCAAAAATAGGAAAAAGGGAGGATTAAAGAAAAATAAGTAGATAACTAATATAGATAAAGCAAATCCTTACATATTAATGTAATAAAGATCTGCTGGAAGCTGTAAATCACTGTCTATGTCAGTGTTTCCCAACCAGGGTGCCTCCGGCTGTTGCAAAACTACAACTTCCAGCATGCCCGGACAGCCGTTGGCTGTCCGGGCATGCTAGAAGTTGTAGTTTTGCAACAGCTGGAGGCACCCTGGTTGGGAAACAATGGTTTATGTAGAGGACAGGCGCTTCTTCAGGGTCCTATACAGTACACAGTGTCCCAAATGGAGCCGCCCTTATTTGGTGTCCAAAAGAGCAGCTAAGCCTGGCACAGGTAAGGAATAGTACAGAACATGTAGTACTTTCCTGTACTGTAGGAGGTGCTACCAGACACCAGTCAGTGCATGCACTTCAGTAATAGAGGTGATTTACCAGTAAAATGCCAATTCTGATTGGTCAGTTCCTCCAGTTGTGACACGTTTCACAGATCTGGACTGTCTGTACATTGTATGTTGAGTCTGGTTTCAAGTTACAATGGTCCAGGAAAAAACATTGTATGTTGAAACTATTGTATGTTGAGGCCATTGTAAGTTGAGGGATCACTGTACCATGAACCGTGTATATGATCAGAACACTGATCATAGGGAACCATCAGTACTTAACTATATTGAGATATGTTCTGTTTTTTTATTTATTTTTATTTACCTTTTCTATCCAGTAATCAAGAATATGTTAAAGTTCTCTTAACATGTCTCTTTATGCTGGTGAAAGGAACTTTACTGTATCTTGTAGTTTAGTATTTATATATGTGTATAAGACTTATGAAATACATACAGTGTAACACATCTACGTAGGACTTTCATGTAAAGAGTTCTGAAATGGTTGTCACTGGTTAATTTTCACTTATTCTATGCTGTACATGACTTCATGTTAACACTACTTTTTTTCTTCTGCCTTTCAGATGTTGATCCTCAGGTCTTGAGCGTCTTATTGATGAAAAAAGATCAGTCTTCAGTAAGATACATTTTATGTTTCCAAATTATATTAGTTTGAAAATTTAAGTCAAAAGTTACATAGACCAGCTCGACCCCATGTGAAATTAAAAGCGCACTGGCCATGCACGAGTGCTGAGCTCTGTTTATTTGGGGGACAAATTTACTGCATTCCCACAATTTGTAGGGGGTTCCAGTGGTCATACTCCCACCAATTGACTTGTTATCCCCTATTCTACAGATAGGGGATAACTTTTTATGTTGCTCATTCCCCTTTAGAGGAAGACTGTAAAGTTATGAGACCTAATCGGTCATCCGGTCATCTGTTATCCATGCTAGAGGGGTTACTTTGGACATTTTAAAGAGAATCTGACTGAAGAAGCTGGTTCACCCACACTAAACCCAATATATGAGGTTATAATGCGAGTGAACTAGTTTTAAATGATGTATAACTCATCCGGATCCGTGGTCCTGTTGTGGGGAGAAACCCGTTATTAGGCTAAATTACGCAGCGCATCCTGCACATGCTGGATCCTGCCTCCATTATGCAAAGCTGGTGATTAATATATTTGTAATTCTGGCTAATAACTGGTCTATTTCCACAATCGGACCACTGATCTGGGTATGTTTTATACACCATTTTAAACTGGTTAACGCACACTATAACCCTGTGTATTGAAAGAGCTTTATTGATCATTCATTCATCATTACAAGTCATACAATAAATTACAATCACACAAAGCATGACTATACAATATACAGCACAGGTTCCCTAACACTGTGTATTGGGTTGTGTGAGTGAACTGTCAGTTTCCCTAAGACTGTGTTCATATGCTGCATTTTTGCCGTGTTATGCGATTTCCCCCAAATTATCGCAAAAATTATTTTACCACTATAGCACAAATGCCAGTAACAATGTGTTTAATAAGTCATTGTAAAAATGCAAGGTTTGAACACTGCCCAAATAGCACTATGGCCCATTTATTATACTGAACAGTGGTCAGACCCCTCCCTTAATTAAATACCCATGCCTAAGAGTGGAAAATCAGTGGTAAAGTTCCTGAAAATCACTTTAAGGTAATGTTTTCTGGTCATATCTGAAGCAAATCTATAGTCCGAGTGGTTTGACTCTAATTTGTTAGGCTGCATTCACACCTCGTTCTTACGTTACGGGTGCCTTATCCAGCTGGGGGAGGGGGGGGGCAAACCGGGCTCTCTCGTACCCCAGCCGGACCAGCGCTGAAATCAATTTACTTAAATGAGCCGACCGGAGTCAAACGGTGACTCCAGTCGGTTCATTTTTGACCCGTATGCGGTTTCCTGACCGGTTTTAGGTCCGGTCACAAAACTGGATACAGGTCAAAAATGAGCTGACCGGAGTCTGGCGGGGGTACGGGAGAGCCCGGTTTGCCCCTCCCCCAGCCGGATCTGGCACCCGTGATGTAAAAACATGGTGTGAATGCAGCCTTACACAGCTAGCTTAGGTTTTGTTTTTAAATATCGTACTGTCATGGAAAAAATGCTTACTTATTTTGACATTTTTTTATTAAAGACATGTACCCATTCATATGATTTTATTGCACATACTGTTTAGGGCATATGAGCTTTGTACAGTATGACTCCCCCTATGAATCAGAGTGAAACTCACATAAGTAAAGCTGGCCATACACATTAGATGGCTCAGCTATATGTGCAGATATACACATACACATGCACATTCAGCAGAACATACATGTGTTCTCAATGGGAAGAAGGGTGAAAGCTGCTGCCAGACTCCTATTGCAGTGGCTTATCTTGTGGGGAGCCAAACTATTGGACAGATGAAATATGTGTCTAAACCTTCTCTCTTTTGACTTCATACACCCCATACACATAGATTAATTAGGTAGATTTAGTTTGTGTGACATAATTTAGGTTATATATCCAAATGCAAAGAAGTCCAGCAGCACACCCAGGTAGTTGATAGCAAAACACCAAAGTGCTTTGACGTCACTCTGGACCCCCAATGAGAATAGGAGGTATTCTCATTGGGGGTCCAGAGTGACGTCATCCAAGCGTCAACTGTCAAACATAATAATAAAGTGCAAAAAAACCCACATCCCTAATACATTCTACAATATATTGAGGACAGGAGGGGACTGCACATCCGGTTACTACTCACATAGCTTGATCTGCTGAATTGTTCTTAGATCGCCGTCTGTAAATGCAGACAAGTCTGTTTACATAGTTACATAGTTAGTATGGTTGAAAAAAGACATACGTCCATCAAGTTCAACCAGGGAATTGAAGGGAAGGGTGTAAGGGGATAAGGGGAAGGGATGTTGTTTTATAATTCTGCATAAGCATTAATGTTATTTTGTTCCAGGAATGTATCTAACCCTGTTTTAAAGCTATTAATTGTTCCTGCTGTGACCAGTTCCTGAGGTAGACATATTAGGTGCAGGTGAATGTCCCCCCCCCCCCCCCCCCCCCCCCACATTAGGTGCAGGATAATGTTCCCCCCCACATTAGGTGCAGGATAATGTGTCCCCCCCCCCCTCTCCCCCCCCACATTAGGTGCAGGATAATGTTCCCCCACAGACATTCAGCCTCCAGCCATACAGTGTATGGCTGGAGGCTGTATGCCTGTGTTCTGCCCCACTTCAGAGCTCCAACCACCGCTCCTCCGGTCCGGACATAGCAGTAAGTGCCGGTACCGAAGGAGCGGTGGTCGGAGCACCGAAGCTGACGTGCTGCTGGTAACACTTACCTAGCTGGCCAGCGCACGTCCTCATCGATGCCCCGCTCCTCCGTGCTCCGTTGCTATGGGCGCACACACGGCGTCAGTGACGTCCTTGCGTGCTACACCTTCCCGGCAGCCCCTGCATTTTTAAAGTAAACGTGGGGTCTCCGAGAGCGCATCCCTGTGTCCCGAAACCATCTTTCGGGACACAGGGATGTCCCAGGCAGCTGCGGGCCGGATAAATGTCCTCAGCGGGCCGCATGTGGCCCGTGGGCCGTAGTTTGAGGACCCCTGCTCTATATCATTGATAAATAAATTAAACAACAGCGGGCTCAGTACAGAACCTTGGGGTACACCACTAATAACCGTGGACCAATCAGAGTACGAATCATTGACCACCACTCTCTGGGTATGATCCATGAGCCAGTGTTCAATCCAGTTACAAACTAAAGTTTCCAACACCCAAAGACCTAAACTTACCTGTCAGACGTCTATGAGGGACAGTATCAAATGCTTTTGCAAAATCCAGAAACACTATATCCACAGCCATTCCTCTGTCCACCACATGCCGAACCCTGGCACCAGGGAGACAGCAAACCATTCGGTTGAGGTGGTCTTGGCGACAAATTATTCTATCCGTCTTCCTGTTAATAGAATCCCCTACCACAACTAACTTTCTTGGCCTACCTGCGTTACCATCCCCCACACTACTAGTTGAGCTGTTCCTCCGGCTGTTAGGGAGACTAGTATCCACTAGGGTTGCCATCTCTGATACTGAGGCCCTCGCATCATCGCCCAACTTGGCAATTTTACTTGGGAGATCAGAAGCAGAAGTGGCCTTCCTTTTCCTTGCCCCCTTTCCAGTCCCTCTAACTACATTAACCCAGCCTTGGGTATTCGGGCCTCCTGGCTAGTTTCTCCAACCTCCATTTCTACCCCACTAACTGCTTGCTCTGTAAGATAGTCAATCGCCCTCAATGTTGCATTTTGCTCCTCTAGATCTCTAATACGAGCTTCCAGGTGGGCAACATGCTGACATTTGTCACAGCGGTATTAACCCTGAAACTGCTGCTCCAGAGATGTATACATGTGGCACAATGTGCACTGAAGAAAACCTCCAATCCTGCTGTCCATATCCTTGGTGACAAACAGCTGTTATTAACTATTAAGAAAAACTACTTTTATCAAGGGAGTGTAATACGTACAGTTACAGTGGGTCCTGCTTACAACTCCTGCTTTTTAAACTTCTGCGTATAAAACGTCTCAGATGTTCACACTTTAGAATACAAACCAAAGCTTCAGAGAGACTCAGTCAGAGCCAAGGAGTGCAAATGTAAAATTCTGTAGAGTATTTTAAAACTTTGTGCATGACAACTATTGACCAGACAAGGGATTAAATGATTGTATATTAGTCTTACTGACTATGTAAACAGTGTAAGTAAAAGTTATAATTAAAAACATAAACTATATCTCATCTCATAAAAGTTTTCCATTCATATAGTTAAGGTCCAATGTATATATAGTACGGTAGGTATTTTAGAGATGATCCTCTATTACAGAGGGTCCTTCTAAAATATTTGCGGCTGGACTGATCACCTCTGATATATCTACTATATATTCGTTGGAGCTTATCTATATTAATCTACAACTTTTTTTTTTTTAAGTATTCAATGTTTTCAAAAGAAGACATAATTCTAAATAGTGCTTAAACATAGCACTTGAAGAAGCAGGATGATACAACCAGCTCATGAAAGATGTACATGGTGGAACAACATCAAATCTGAATGTACAGCTTTTATGAGAGTGTTTTTAAAAGTGTTGGGAATAATATAGATTCATATGATCCCTTGTCTGGCCAACAGGGGGTCAACCTTTTTTTTATTTATTTTTTAGTACTAATACAATTTAATTTGTACTAAATTAAATATTAAGTGCATTGAATATTATTCTGGCCATTCTGGAAAACGGTGTATATACTCTTACACATACACTACACCAAAATCGCTAGGGTTAACTTATACTTATCTCATGTGTTTTGCCAGCTTATAGAGGACCTGTGGCCAACCACTAAAATTGAGGGAGTTGGGGGTGTCCTGATCACACACACCTTAAAGTTTCTTGATACGCCATCCCGTTCCAAAGATATGTGGATTTATATTTGTCTGACAGTTTAGCCAATCGCTCAGATGGGTGGTATGTAATATTAATAAAGGGAGTGATCAGGTGATGGGTGGGTTTATACAGTCAGGGGTTGTGAATATTGTACTTTGAGGGGCGTGTATGCCTAATACACCCCCCCCCCCCCAACTGTATAATCCCGCCCATCATGGGGTATTCACTTCCATTATCAAAATTAAGTTCATGCCCATCTGACTGATTCCCAGTATTTTCAGATTATAAACCCACATTGGGAATGGAAGGGTGCATCGAGAAACTATAAACAGGTGTGCGATCAGGGCACATAAAGCTTTTTAATGATCATGTTATTAAATCTCATTTTTGGTGGGGGGGGGGGGGGGGGGGCGGGGGCTGACCACAACTGTCCTGGCACATCCATGTTTCACGTTGTCGGCCCTTGCAGTGGGAAATGTGTGATAAAATAAAACTTCCCATTGCAAAACAGGTGATAAAGGGATAACTGTTAGATAAATAAAGGGTCTCTCTTGCACAAATCCTTAGCTAGTCAGTAGTATGTTAGTGTTAGGAAAGGCTAAGTTGTATCTTTCTTTTGTACACAGTAGACATTTATGTAGGTTAGCTGTTTTTGAATATATGGCTGTATGAGCTTTCAAAATTTTAGCATTTAAAAAAAAAAAAAAAAAAATGGAGCCTTCTGGATAAATGTTAATCCAGGCACATGCGTTGAATATGAGCCTTCAGAACAGCAGCAATGTTCTCATCTGGGCCCAACATGAAAGCATACTTTAGAAACACATGTGATTGTTTTCTGTTTGATCTGAGTTGAACTTCATTTGTTCTTCTGCTGTTCCTGATGAAATCTCTGGTTTTCCCCAGTGATCTGCCATCTGCCCAATAACACAATTGTTTTATCCCCAGACTGTTGATGTAAGGAAGCTAGAAAAAGCAGAAGCTAAATTAAAAGCCAAACAGGAGAAACGATCTGAGCGGGATACACAGAAAACCGGTGGAAATGTGTAAGTTTGAAGGTGTCTCACGTGTAGGGATTAAATCCATTTTCAGCAGGCATTTGGTGAATGTGATCATGATAAATGTAAGTTGAAAACAAACTTATATTTTCTCATAATGCGTGCAGTGTAATGGAAGAAGCTTCCGCAAGTCAGGCTGCCAGCAAGAAGGACAACAGGATAGAATCCAGTGGCAAGAACAAGTCATATGATGTCAGAATTGACAACTTTGATGTGTCATTTGGGGAGAGGTGAGTATACAACATTTTGTTTTACAACTCTTATCCTCATTGGTGGAGTGAGTCTACTTCCATAGCCAATGTTCTATTTAGTAGGGTACAGGGTTCCAGACTTCTTAAAAGCTGTATAGAAGCTGGAAGAAAAAAAAAAAACACTGCCTCTTTTGATCACACAGTGCTGCTTCATTTTTGGTGAAAAATTAATGTGCAGTGAATTGCAAATGTGTAAAGATTCTTATAAGTTTCTATATTGAATAGTTATGCATTCCCGCAACTTCCCATTGCAGGGTCCTATTGACAGGTGCCGAGTTGCATTTGGCATCAGGACGGCGATATGGTTTAGTGGGCAGAAATGGTCTGGGTAAGACGACACTACTAAAGATGCTTGCAAGTCGCAGTCTTCGTGTTCCCTCACACATTAGCATCCTACATGTGGAGCAAGAAGTGGCAGGAGATGATACTCCAGCCCTGCAGAGTGTACTGGAATGTGATACATTACGTGAGAGTCTTCTGAAAGAGGAGAAAGAACTTAATGCACGAATCAGTGCCGGAAAGTAAGTGGATAGAAATGCTTGATTAATGCAATGTTAAAGCATAATTTAGCTTGGAGTCTAAGGGATTCAGTCCAATATACTGTATAGGCATCAAGTATATCTTATTGAAGTTTAATTAAAATACAGTAAATTAAGTTTGTATAAAGCTCCGAACAGGTGGCATGAGAGTCAAGTATGTAGAAGTATTCTACAATCTAAACATGTTCAACGGAAAAAGACCTTATACTAATGAATCATATCACAGAACAAAAGTAGAACTGTTCTGTAAATGTCTGCTAAGGAAAGTACCATTGAAGTTAAGACATTCATTAAGGACATCATCAGGGAGACATCTGTAGAAAGAAAAAACTATAAAAAGCCTGTTTGGCTGGTTCACACAGCAGAAAACGTTCGTAATGTCCACATGAAAAACACATGCAGACATTACGCTGTTTGACTAATCCGGCGGGGACGGCTCGGAAATGCCCCATCTTATAGACGGCAATGCCTTTTCCTGCTGAATCTGCATAAAAAATAGACATGTCTATTCTTTCTGCGGATGTCGTAATCCTAATTTCCCCAGCAGAAACTTCTGGTCTAAGGGAGTTCCACTTGTTGCCTGGTTGTTTTCAAATTAATTAAAACAGGTGGAAACACAACAGAGCTGTGAGCTAGTATAGATTTAGCTACAATTTATGCCAGTTTAAAGTGAAATTTAGAAGTCCGCTAGATATCTGTAATGTGCATTTGGTGTCTGCATACTATTTATAGTTGTTTCTTGTTTATTACAGGGGAGATGGTTCAGAGAGTGTCCGCTTAACTGAGATCTATGGAAAGCTGGAAGAAATAGATGCAGATAAAGCACCCGCTAGGTACTTCTTCACATAGCTTGCATTTATTTCTCAGAGACTTTTTCTTGATTATTATTGAATATTTTTTCTGTCTTCTTCTTCTTCTTAGAGCCTCAGTGATCCTTGCAGGATTGGGATTCAAACACAGTATGCAACAGCAAATGACCAAGTGAGTGTAAACGGTAGAATAGCTTCAAGATGACATTACCACTTTTATGCCTAATGCTTTGAAAGTTATATTTCTTTGTTAGCAGGGGTGTTTCATTTTTATTGCTCAGGGGCTTAAGAATTTTTGGGGGGAGTAGGGGGCAGGATTAACAAAAGGTTATGAAGCGAAGAACCTCCTATAGTTTTCTTTTTATTCCTCCATTGTCTAGGTATATCTGGTAGCGATAACTCAAAATCCACCTGTCTTACTTATTCAGATGTATAATTATTTTATTTATTTGTTTATTGCAAAGTTTATTTCTCAGTCGCCTCATTGGGGAACAGAGAGACCATCAGTATTATGCTGCTGTCCACTAGGATGCTGACACTGAAATCTGCTCCTCCCAGCAGGATATACCCGCCCACAGGCACAGAGATAATCAGTTTTAGCTTAGTGTCAGTAGGAGGCACACAGGTCTGGAGTTCTCTCAAACCCTGGTCTTTTTTTAAATTATTTTCTAGTTAGGGCCTGTATTTAGGTTTTTTCTCCCTTACTTTTCTTATTTTTAGGTGGGGCGACAGGAGCATGGCGCTACCTGATCACCTCTAAATGCGACTAAAGGGCACGGTGCATAAGAGTATGGGCCGTCAACCCCTTCTCGCCAACGGCCAGCGCCTGGCAGTAGTACCCTGGGTCCGGGTCCCCAACTTGCCCCTGCCCGCCTCGCTATGGCAGCTTGGAGTTATACAGCACGGCCTTTAGCCACCTGAAGACTTCAGGGTGAGTATATGAAGATATACTCTATGCTCATCCGGGGGTCCCATAAAATTCATGCCGGTACAGCTCCTCAGCCGCCAGTTGCTGTATTGGGCTGGACCCCTTTATGTCCTCAGGGTTCAGGTGGCACAATACCTGTAGGGGACGGTCTGGTGGACCGTATCCCCCCCCCCCCCACACTGTGGCCAAGGATGTTTGTATAAGTCTAAGATCGATGGTCCCCCCCCCCCCCAACCTTGCTTTCTGCACATATTTCAGCACTTGGCTGGTCCCCCATCTCAGGCAGTGCTGCAGGGGGGGGATGGGAACGGCCGTACCATGCTGCTTCCTTCGGCCTCTTCCTGAAGCGCCATTCTGCAGTGGCCACTGGAAGCCGCATCACTTTTCCTGGAGGCCGGGGCCTCGACCATGCGGCTATCTCCCGCTCGTGCGGCCAGGCCGTGTTGTGGTGGGGACAACCTGCGGGTTACTTTAGTCCCTGGCGTTATGCCGTCATGTTATGCCATCCTCGGCGGCACTCCCTAGCGCGCCATTGGGCTGGGCTGTCTGTCCTCTATGTTAAAAAATGAAACTTAAAAAAACAAACAAACTCATGGACGCTCTGCGCCCTCCAGTGGCTGTATTGGTGTACAGCACTGACCTGGGTCAGGCCCCCCCTCTAGTGGCCAAGAGTAGTTATTGCTACTGCATAGTTTTTCTCTAGGTATTCTCCCCAGATCCTTTTAACTGGATATCAGGTGTGGTATCTGCTCTGTCATTTTATCAGTTTATTTTTCTAAGGTGCTCGCTTCGGCAGCACATATATACAAAAAAAAAAAAATAATTATAAATATAAAAATTAAATAAAGAACAAAATAAAATAGAAATTTTAATTGACATTAAAACTGGAATGCTACTGAGCAGATTGGCATGACGCCTGCGCTAGGCTGACATGCAAATTTGTGAAGCGTTCCACATGAATATGTCCCCTTTCTGGGGACCATATGTTCAATCGATTTTTTTATTTAATTTTTTTTTTGCAACGGGGGCCGATTTCGAAGCTTGCTTCCATCGCCCCATGCATTTCCCGATACAGCAGTATCTTGGGGTACAGGACTCCCCTTCTCCTCAGCTCCAGCTTTAAGCATGAATGACTTGCCATAGGGGGTTGTATCAGACAGAAGTATTATGTAATCCTGTCTGTCCCTTTCCTAAATTTGAAGGCTTGGCCTTCGGGCCTGGGTGTCTGTGGCACATAACCTTTTTGTACGGTACCAATTTATATTCATAGCCTGCAGTCCTAGAGTCTGTACTGTGCTTTCTAGCCCCTGTTTCCTGAGAAACTGCTTCAGGCCTTGGTCCGTTTTCCACAGAACTTATTGGTCTGCCTCACGGGGGTACAGGGCTTTTACAGAGTTACAGACCGGATGATCATCAGCGTGGCTCGACACTTTGCCCTTACTGTCCCTTGGGGAATACCTGCCCGTTTCCTTTGCCATTGGTCACCCATACCGATTTTTGGCTAAAACTCCTTCACCCCACAACCTGTGCGAGGTGGCTGGAAGGGGTGCCCCGGCGTGTGCAACGGACTCTATGTAGCTTTCATGGGGGTAATGTAACATGGACCCTCTACAACGCCCTTGGGGGGGGGCGTGTTGTTTGCCCCCAGCTGCAGTTCCGGTACTCCACCGCAAGTGATAGTTGTAAGACCTGTGAAAAGAGAAAAAAGAGGGGAGACGACAGCGCCTCGTGTATTATCCAAGACACCAGGATCCCAGGAAGGACTGGGAAAACGACTTCTCTTTAAAATGGCCGCTCACAAGATAGATAGTAAAACAGGCATATCACCCCTCAGGGGTACTTAGCATGGAGATAAGAGCAAACTGCAAGGCCCAGGGTCCAACAGGAGAGGATAGGATCTTCTCCCATGTAGTCAGGAAAGGAGCAAGAAAAAAAACGGAACCAAAACTAGGCGCTGTTCGCAAATCCAGGACTGTCAAACACACTTGTGTAAGAAGAAAGTGCCAGGAGGCACTTTATTTATTAATATACTTCCAATGACTCGTTTCAGAGGGTATTTTCTCCTTCCTCAGATTGGCATACAAGATATGGCACCTTGGGTGCTTTATATAAATAAAATGGACGCCCACTTAAGGTAGGCGGAACTGAGCACACATTTCATAATTTACACATATAGTATAAAAAACAGAATAAAATGATTTTCAAAAACCACAGTTGATAGGAGGCAACATGTACAGATTGAGTTTAGCAATAAATTCTTGCAATTTGCAGAGGCAAAGTTACATAAGTATAGGTCACAGAATGCCCTCTGCTCTCATGCTCTGGCAGTGTTACATGAAAACGAGGTTCAATGAAACATAAATAAACAAACAGAGCATGGCTGCGCTAGTGTGAAGTATCTGGGTGTACAGCGAGGCTAGTGTTATGTAGTTAGGGACGCGTCGCCAGGACTGGAGACCAGACAAGGACAACCAAAACAATCACAGGCGCGCAAGTGATAGTTGACCGATGTTAAAATGGAGCCTCTACGTCTCCTTCGGGGAGCATGATGCCTGCCGTATCCGCGGCTGAAGTTCCGGTACCCCATTATACGTGTGGATAGACCGATGTAGCATAGACCCTTCACAACTCCCAGGGGGAGCATGATGTCTCCCACATCCACATCCGCAGCTGCAGTTCCGGTACTCCACTGCGAGTGAGAGTTGACCGATGTGCAATGGACCCACTACGTCTCCTGTGGGGAGCATGATGCCTGCCGAATTCGCGGCAGCAGTTCTGGTACCTCACTATACGTGGGGGTAAACAGATATAGCATGGACCCATTACTGTGCCCATGGAGAGCATAATGTCTCCCACATTTGTAGCTGCAGTTCTGGTACTCCACCATAAGTGGGTGTTGCTAAAGGGGTTACCCTGCTTGTTCAACGGTCGCTCTACACCGTCTACTCCTCGCTACCAGTGGGAGTTGTCTATGGACTGTGTCCCGGCAGGTGCTATGTACCTTCACCAGCGACCACTTTTCCGCTTCCATGGACGGTGTACCTTTGGTTTGCAGAGCTATCTGCTATTGTTCTGGCTGGAGGCCCATGCCATAATTACCTCTTCCACGGCGGGATTATGGTGCCCTGCCACTAATATGGGGGGGTCCAGTGGAGTGACCCGGCGTATACAATGGGTACTTGTCAGCGATGTTGTCAATTTTTCTCCTCCTATATGTAGAGTATCTGGCCATCCATGGGCAGTCATTAGCATGTCCCCTGCGGTAGCCCTCACAGCCAGCGCACTCCCTCTCCTTTGGAGGGGCAGGTTTGCAGAGTACCTGCACTACATTAGACATTTAATTTTCTCCTTCCATGGGGGGGGGGGGGAGTTGTTTGCAAAGTTTGGAGGCGAAGGTGAATTCATGTCAGGGTTTTGGTTGATTCTGGCTCTGGCTAGTCCAGTCTTCAAATTCCCCTTCCCAGCAGAGGCGTAATGGTGAGCTTAGTATGCTTTCTACTCCGGCGGGTTCATCCTTCACTTCCTTGCAGATTGTATTCGTGGTCTTGCTACCTGCTACTAATGTCGATTGGATGCCCAAGATTAATCATGTGGTTGTTGTTCGCCCCCTTGGCATATGGGCGGGTGTTGTAGGTTACTATTTCTCATGTGGTCATTGCATTTCTGCTCTCTAGGGGAGGTATTGTGAGCCTTATATGACCCCCTTCTATGGCTGATCCAGCCATCTGTTTGTTTATTCCCTTCTGCTGCCGGTCTGGTGGACTGTTGGCTATTGGGTTTTCAGCACTTTTGCTTCCTAGAGGGAGTAATGCAGGTCTTGTGGAGTTCCTGCCTTTGCTTTTGCAGCCTTCGGCCCCCTATTATCAGATGGTTTGTTGCTTTTGGTTTCTATTCTTCTTCTCCTTGCCGTCATGCTCCCCCTTTGGCAGAGTACTGTAGGATTGGCATAGTTACAGCAGTTGCAGTCCTAGTCCTCTAATTGCCTTTCCTTAGGGGCTTGTTGGCACTGCTGGGGCTATTCCGGCCTTTCCATTGCTGTGTGGGCGCTCCCAGTTTGACCTCTGCTCTTTCCAGCAGTCTCTGTGCTTAGGGTGTCTCAAGTCCTTCCTCCTGTGGCTCTTCTGTTCCAGGCTGCCTTTGGCTCCCCGAGGTCCCGCGACAGCTCTAGTTTATGTCGCTCCTTCTGCTTTGGTGACTGTCGGTTGTTCCGCGCTTGGACTATCTTGGTGGGCGACCTCCCGCATCCAGACCATGCCTTCTGTTCCGACACCATCTAGCTTTGGCAGGACTGACTCCTCAGCTGGGTCTCCTTTGTCTCCCTCTCTGTCACTTGGTTTTTCGCGGATGTTTCCAGAGTCATCCGTTCAGTTCTGACTGTTGGAATCCAGTGCCTGTTCGACTTGTCTGTCCTCTTGGCTATTGTGTCTGTGAGTGCTGGGCGGGGCAGTACTTCTAGTGGTAGAGGAGCCTGTTACACTGCCCCCTATTCTCTTCTAGGGTATAGGACTCTTTCCCTTGTGGTTCCAGACTCATTCAGGACCCTCTCCCTCATGATTCTACCTTTTCAGGGCCTTCTTGTTTTGGGATACCTTCCAGGTGACTTGCATGTCTCGTTCTTCTAAATGGTTTTCCTGATACTCAATCCTTGGTGAGGGTTTTTGTCCCTGGCCTTGGTGGGTTTCCTGGCCCTGTTTTCTCTGCTATTCCTGTAGGGGGTGGTCTCCCTCCGCCTCTCCTACTCCTGACTCGGCCTGAAACACGTCTCCTGAGGCGTTTCGCTCCAACTTGTTTTCTCAATATCAGCTGGTGTGGGACTTTTGAGGTCCCTCCTCTTATTTCCGGAGCTGGGAAACTCTGGTTCTGATGACGACTGCTCCAGTCTTGCCGGACAGCTCTTGCCTTCTCACCGGCAGACTTGCATCCCTTCGCCACCCTCCGGGGCTGTGAGGCCCTTGTGGTTGAGGGCCTTTCGGTCATCCTAATTACCCCTTTCTGTCAGTACACGCTTCCTAGACAGGCATAGTTCTTCTCATTATGCATTTTTCCCCACCTCCGGCATACTCTCTTCCTTGCTTTTCCACCTGGTTTCTCAGGAGGTGGCTTGGGACTGTGGCTTTGGTGCCTGGGCCTCTCTGTCGGTTGGTCGGCACTGTGGTCCATGCTCTAGCCTTCTTCCTGGCCGGCTCATCCTTGCGCACCAGTCTGGACGTGGGTCCTATGTTGGATTTCTCTTCATCCTTTTCCATCCTGGTTTCCACCTTCTGAGTTCTTGCTGAGCATGCTCAGCTGTTTTTTCTGGTCGCTCTCCCTCTGCAGCTGGAGTCCTGCCGTTGGCTTCTCCTACTGCTTTGTGACACAACTGATTAGCTCTGTGTCTGTGGGCGGGTATATCTTGCTGGGAGGAGCCAACTTCTTTTTCTGCCTAGTGTCAGCCTCCTAGTAGACAGCAGCATAATACCCATGGTCTCTGTGTTTCCCTATGAAGGCTACGACACAGATTTTACTGTGAGTTCAAAAAAAAATCTTTTTATTTATTTATTAAACTTTTACTTTAAACACTCTTCTGCTGTCAGGGAATTCTCTGGTGGATGGCGTATGAGGTTGGCGCTTGCCCGGGCTCTGTTTGCCAGGTAAAATATAATTTTATTCTTCATTTAGGCATCTGCTAAGAAAAGATTGTACCAAAAAATTGTGCAGCTTGATGACAAAACATGTAATGGAACTATTTAGCAATTGGATCCAATTGCAGGATGTTTCTTTCCTGTGTTTAGGCAACTGCCATCAAAAATATGTCAATGAAAGGATAAGAACATGCTGGGAGACATGATCTGTATTTCTCAGACATTTTGCCCCTGTTTACAGATTTTTGTCCAACATACATAATTGCTATATCATAAATGTACATGTATTTAATATTGGAAGATTATTTGGGGGCACATAACATTCGATTAAAGTGGTTACACTTTAGCTTTTTTAATTTTTTCTGCGACTTTTATTTTTTCCCCCCATTTTCATACTTAAACTGGTTCTGTTTTGGGATCATATTAAAGCATTATCTCTGAAGTAAAATGTGTCACTCCAAATTGTGAAGCTATGCTGTTGACAGCTTTTCTGCAGCATTTGTTAATGCACACTGACCTGCTTTTTTGTGGATTGACATACTACATCTGAGATATGTATTATAAGGAATAACATGCACATCACTGTATATTAAGGTGAATCTGTCATCCGTATCACCCATACTAACCTGTTGTAGAGCTGACATTGACGACAATGATACTTACGTGCCCCACTCCATGCCTCCCGATCTGCCTCAATCCCGATTCTTTAGTACATGCAATGACCTGCTTGGTCCACGGAGAAAGGGTAGTGTATTCCCAGGCTCCCGTGCATGGTAACGTCTGTCCGGCATTTGCCTATTAACGCCTCCTCCCCTCAGCACAGAGGAAAAGGTGTTAATGAAAAGATGCAAGCCAGATATCGGCATGGGAATGCCCTCCATGCACCAAGCAGGTCATTTGCATGTACCAAAGAACTGGAACGGAGGCACGGAGTGGAAACCGGTAAGCATCATTGTTCTTAATATTACCATCTGCACTTCAAGCTTGAACAAGCGGTTACTGCGGTTGATACAGAATCCTCTTAAGAAAATAGAAGTCAATAGTTTCCTTTCCCTGACCTTGCTGATAGATTACAATACTGGTAAAATGCTCTTTTATAATAAAGGCTCACTGGTGTATTTCATTGTGTGGAAAGGGTGTAATGAAATATGATTGAAAAGAAAAATAGATTTTGATTCTAACAATACCTTTTATGTAAATTCTCTTTTCTTTCTATCTAGGCCTGACCTTCTTTTACTTGATGGTAAATGTATTACTTGTTTGATTTAATATCAGATGTTATATTTAGTAGGGGGGGGGGGATTATTATAATTTTTTTTTCCATCTTTTTAAACTTTTTTGGTATTACTTTTCTACAGAACCTACCAACATGTTGGATGTGAGAGCCATCCTGTGGTTGGAAAACTATCTGCAGGTGTGTTTGCATACGTGGCTTGTTTTTTCTATTTAACTCTAGACATAGAGAACAGCATGAAAGAAATATGACTGCGTATCTTATTTTTTCAGACCTGGCCTTCCACAATTCTAGTTGTGTCCCATGACCGTAATTTTCTGAATGCAGTGGCAACAGACATTCTGCACCTGCACAGTCAGCGCTTGGAGGCTTACCGTGGCAACTTTGAAAGCTTCTTGAAAACCAAGGAAGAACGTCTGAAGAATCAGCAGAGGGAATATGAGGCACAACAGCAGTATAGGGAACATATACAGGTGATCAAAAGGAAATATAGAAATCTGTGGAAAAATAAGCTTGTGCTGTAAATATAGGATGTTTATTATGGTTGTTGTGTACATTTACACTGTTTGCATACAACTTTGTAGGTGTTTATTGATCGATTTCGATATAATGCAAATCGGGCTTCTCAAGTGCAGAGTAAGCTTAAACTTCTGGAAAAACTGTAAGTTTTATGCCAAATTTATTTGTTGTTTTTTTTTTCAGTGGTGGGGGTGTCTTGATAGACCCCGATTTCTAATTCTGGTCCTTTTTCCATTCTTTTAGGCCAGAATTAAAGGCTGTAGACAAGGAGTCTGAGGTGATTTTGAGGTGGGCATCTGTATATTCCCGTTTATTCTTAAATTGGCTTGCTAGATGTTTTTTCTTGTCTTTAATAACTTGCGTAATATATGGATTTCTTTATTTTCTAATGCTGACAGATTTCCTGATGGCTTTGAAAAGTTCTCCCCACCAATTTTGCAGTTGGATGAGGTTGATTTCTGGTATACTGCAAGCCAACCAATCTTCAAGAATTTTTCTGTGTCTGCAGATCTGGAGTCTCGAATCTGTGTGGTAAGAGTCCATATACAGTATGGATCACATTGTGTTCTAGAATTAGAAAAACAGAATGACCCAGATTTACTAAAGTTGTCTAATTCATAGACATTGTGAACTTATAGACTAAATAGTATAAGAGTGAGACACATTTATCACAGTGCCTCAGGCTGTCTTTATAAATCTGTTGCATTCTTAGGCCATCAAATCTAAGATTAGGCCAACTCCTCCACATTTTTGATGCTCAATATTTACATCTTTAGCTATGACCCTTTTGGCTCAGGCCAGGCTTTTTTTTTTCTTCAAAAACATAACTTCTAAAACTAGTCATTACAATTGTGGCGCTAGTCATGCAATGTAATTCTGGAGCACTTGCAGGTGTAAATCTGCTGCATTGTGTTACCAGAATTTCATGTGCATCAGTCTCTAAGTGGTTGACCTATTCTTTAAATGGGCACTCTCATTAAAACTAATTGTTGCTATTGCACTCCTTATGGTAAATAAAAAATATTTCTAATATACTTTGTTTGAAAAAAATAAAAATAAAATGAAGTTTCCTATGTTTTATTTGTGCTTAAAAAAAGCTCAAGAGCATATTTTCCCCCAAACCAAAGCCCAAACGCAGGTAGTGCAGCCTGGAGTCCTGAGGGGGGGTTGTCCAACCAACAGCATATGGCAGTTAAAGGGGTATTCCGCCCCTAGACATTTTATCCCCTATCCAAAGAATAGGGGATAAGATGTCAGATCGCCGCGGTCCCGCTGCTGGGGACCCCCGGGATCCCCGCTGCAGCACTGCGCTATCATTACAGCACAGAGCAAGTTCGCTCTGTGCGTAATGACGGGCGATACGGGGGACGGAGCAACGTGATGTCATGGCTCCGCCCCTCGTGACATCATGGCCCGTCCTCTTAATGCAAGTCTATGGGAGGGGGCGTGACGACCGCCACGCCCCCTCCCATAGACTTGTATTGAAAGGGGCGGGCCGTGACATCACGAGGGGCGGAGGCGTGACGTAACGATGCTCCGGCCCCTGTACCGCCCATCATTACGTGCAGAGCGAACTCACTCCCAGGGGTCCCCAGCAGCGGCACCGCGGCGATCTGACATCTTATCCCCTATCCTTTGGATAGGGGATAAAATGTCTAGGGGCGGAGTACCCCTTTAAGTGTGAGAGGAGCTATGATTGGATGAGGCTGGACACCCCAGCACTCCAGGCTGCACTTCCTGTGTTTGGGCTTTGGTCCTAAGTCTGTGTATAAGATGGGGGGAAATGTGCTCTTGAGCTTTTTTTAAGCACAAATCATAGAAAACTTCCTTTTTTTTTAAACAAAGTATATTAGAAATATTTTTTATTTACCATAAGGAGTGCAATAGCAAAAAAGTTTTATTGAGAGTTACCCTTTAACATTCACATCCATGTAGAAAAGG
This sequence comes from Hyla sarda, assembly GCF_029499605.1. NCBI lineage: Eukaryota > Metazoa > Chordata > Amphibia > Anura > Hylidae > Hyla > Hyla sarda. The sequence continues at coordinate 178,375,542 of NC_079191.1, forward strand.
AGAATGCTTCCTTAAAATCCTTTTTGGAGAAACAGTTTGTACATCCTAACAAGCTACGTTTCTATTTTAGAATTAAAAAAATATATATTTTAATAGAAATTTCAGTAAAAAGGTTTGAGGCATTTTCCTCAAGGAGCTTAACAGGTATTGATATAAAACATCATTAATATAAGAAGTTCCTTTTAGGAAAGCCGTAAACACACTGGGGGAGATTTATGAAAACCTGTCCAGAAGAGAAGTTGCTGAGTTGCCCATAGCAGCCAATCAGATCACTTCTTTTTTCAGAGGACTTTTCAAAAATGAAAGAGGCGCATAACCAGATTCATAGGAAGGAAAGAATATTCCCATTGATGGTGTTTTCATTGCAGCGTAGTTTGTGTTTTACAGAGATTGGGGGACATTTATCATTGTTTGCTTTGGTAAGCAAGTTCTGAAGGCATTTTTATAATTTTTATGCTTTAGTTTTGTAAATATGTGCTAAATATTTATCATACTAACACAGGGGGTTGATAAATTTGGAACACATAAGCAAAACAAAAAGGTGGCAGCTGAAACTTTTTTTTCAAATTTGTTTGTTTAGGTACAGGAGTTTTGTACTCCAGGTCAGACTTGGAGCAGACTTGTGACTTTTTGTAAGGCATTCGCGTCTTTTTTTTTTTTTTTTTTTTGCCTATGTGCTACTTTCGCACTTCATAAATTAGTGACCACTGCAAAGTGAAAACTGAAATTTTCTTACCCACAAAATTCCCACAAAAATTGCTTAGGCGCATGTATGAATTTGTGTGTGCCCGGAGTAAGCAAAAAAAAAAAAAAGATCTAAATACCTTGATAAATGTCCCCCATTGGGTCTGAGTATATGCTTTCATTTTACAGGTGGGAGAAAATGGAGCAGGAAAATCTACAATGTTGAAGTTGTTAATGGGAGAACTATCTCCGGTGCATGGGATCCGACATGCACACAGGTTAGTTTAATGTAACATATGCAGCAGTCATGTATTGATAGTGTTGGTGTAACAAAGCATGTAGTAAGGATTGTTTCACAAGGGCCTGTGTCCTCTGTAATATTAGGGGCCAGAATATGCATGTAAGTTGGCACCTGACTGCATTTTTGATCATCCAAACCAACAGCTGCTGGTTTGGGACTTCGTGTAATATGGATGCAAAATATGCAGGTAATACACCCGTGAAAAACTGGCCTGAGTATTCAGTGGTTGCAACTGGACATTGCATTAGGCCTTTGTGGAGTCTGGTGGTGGTGGGGGTTGTTTAAAAATATATATATGGCCTTGTCCTTCTTTCAATCTGAACTCTACACTTGTTTGTATTCTACAGTAAATATGTAGTAAATATTTTTCTCAACAACCAGGAATCTTAAGATCGGTTACTTCAGTCAGCATCATGTGGACCAGCTGGATCTCAATGTCAACTCAGTGGAGCTACTTGCAAAACGGTTTCCAGGTAAGCCATATTTTCACCTATAAGCAGCTTTGAGACTTAAGATATCTTTTTTTTTTTTTTTGCATTAAACGGGTACTCTGGTGGAAAACATTTGATTTCAAATCAACTGGTGCCAGATTTGTAAATCTGTAAATTGTAAATTTTTAAATCTTAATCCTTCCAGAACTTATCAGCTGCTGTATGCTCCACAGGAAGTTGTATTTCTTCCTGGAGTTCTTTTCAGTCTGACCACAGTGCTCTCTGCTGGCACCTCTGTCCATATCAGATACTGTCCAAAGCAGGTGAGGTTTGCTGTGGGGATTTTCTTGTACTCTGGACAGTTCCTGACTTGGACTGATTGGAAAGAACTCCAGAAAGCACTGTGGTCTGGCTGGAAAGAACTCCAGAAAGAATTACAGCTTCCTGTGGAGCATACAGCAGCTGATAACTACTGGAAGGATTAAGTAATTTACTGGAGTACTCCTTAAAAGGAGTACTGCAACCATAGACCCTTATCCACAGCTTAGGGGATAAGTGTCTGACCGCAGGGACCCCCGCAATCTCCCATACAGGGACCAGAACTGCCGCGGCCCTGTGCGGCTAATGCTCGTGTCGTCGACCTCGCTATGAGGGCGACAAACATGCCCCCTGAATTCAGCTAATCTCCACCTCTCCCATACAGATACATGAAGGGGGCAACCAACACGCCACCTGCATAGGGAGAGTCTCGGCAGAGCCGGGGCCCCGAACAGATCATCGCGGGGAGTCCCATCGCTCAAACCCCCCGCAATCAGACACCTATCCCCTATCCTGCAGATAGGGGGATAAGTTATATTAGTCTGTAGTTCTCCTTCAAATATTTCCAGGCAGTTTTAGAAACAGTAGGCATTGCTCACACCTGCCATTTGTTTATTTTGTTGTTAGTTGCCTAGTTCACATCCCTGTGGGTTCTTCAGGCTCTGCTAAAGAGAATTAATGGGTTGACTATCTTACCTGCGGATAGGGGATAACTTAATATATTGGGAAAACTTCTGACATTTTCTAGGTCGCCTTATTGGGGAACACAGACTATGGGTATTATGCTGCTGCCACTATGAGGCTGACACTAGGCAAAAAAATAGTCTGCTTCTCCCAGCAGAATATACCCACCCACAGGCACTGAGCTAATCAGTTTTAGCTTAGTGTCAGTAGGAGGCAGACACAGGTCTGGAGCTCTCTCCAGACCTGGTCTTTTCTGTTTTATAATTTTCTAGCTAGGGATGTTAAGTGTTAAGGTTTTTTCCCTTTGTTATTTTTCTATATTGGGCGACAGGAGCATGGCGCTACCTGATCTCCCACATGCCATGAAGGGGCACGGTGCTTAGAGTATGGTTCGTTAACCCCTTCTCGCCAACGGCCAGCGCCTGGCGGTAGTACCCTTGGTCCGGGTCTCCCATTTGCCCCTGCCTGCCTCGCTATGGCAGCTTGGCATGATGCAGCACGGTTTTTAGCTGGCTGAAGACTTCAGGGTAAGTATAGGAAGATGAGGTCTGCTGGTGAGTATGTACTACATTCCCCCCTCCCTTCCTTCTCTACCTTCTTGGGGTCCTGTACACTGTGCCCAGCTCCTCGGCTGCCATTGCTGGTGGCTGCTCTGGGCAAGACCCCTCGTGGCCCTAGCGCCATACCTGTAGGGGTCAGTCCAGTGGCCTGTCTCTCCCTCATCTGGCCACTCAGCCTAGCTATGGACATTTTTCCCCCAGCTCCTCTCAGCTATGGACATTTTTCCCTCAGCGTGGCTGCCGCAATCCCAGTCGGCTAGCTGGCTGCCGGGTGTCTTAACACTTTAGTACCTGTATTGCGGCCAGGCTTAGTGCCTGGTCGTGTTTCATGGCAGTGCAGCAGTGATGGGAGCGGGTCTCCGGTCCGTGGCTGGGCAGTGCAGCAGTGGGGATGGGCCGGCCGCACCAGGCATTCAGTCTCCGGCCTGGTCCGTGGGGCGGCTGTTAGGCAGCTTTCACACTATATAAAAAAAAAAAAAAACCTCCGTTATAAACGCCCATTATAAAAACCCTGGGAATTTGCCTTTAAACGGCCGTTAGAAAATCCCATTATAGTCTATGGGATTTTTCCAATAGCAGTTTTAACCCGTTATCGCCCGTTATTAATAACGGCCGTTATTTTGTGACGGGTGATAGTTACCGGAGAAATAGTTCATGCACTATTTCTTCCGTTCATTCGCCTGTCACAAAATAACGAGCGATAACAGATTAAAATGGCTATTAGAAAAATCCCATAGACTATATAATGGGGTTTTCTAACGGCCGTTTAACGGCCAATTTCCAGGGTTTTTACAACGGGCGTTTATAACTGAGGTATTTTATCGAGCATGCGGTCTGCCACACTGCAGCTGAGATTCCGGTGCCACACTAACTGTGGGAGGTGTCCCATAACTGTCCCTCCAGCTGCAATGCATCACCTTCGCCAGCAGCAGTGACCACTTTATCGCTACTATGTGTGATTTCCCATGGGTGTACAGTAGTGTCTGCTCTTGTCCTGGCCGTAAATATGCCGTGACTGCCTCTTTCGCTGCGGCCGTTCCAGTATCCTGCTACTGGTACAAGGAGCTCTGTAGAGTGTCCCTGCGTATTCTCTGGACAGTCATGGCATCCTTTTCCCCTTCCTTTTGTGAAGTATCAGTGGTTTTCTAGGGTCAGTATTTTGTGGACTACCTGCTGTGACTCACAACCACCATATAGAAAGGGCAGGTTTGTGGAGTACCTGCATGGGTCACTGCAGCACCTTTTCTCTTCCACAGGGGGGGGGGGGAGTCGTGCACAGTCATTAGTGGAGTGACTGTGTATCCAGGTCTGGGCTTAGTGGATTCTGACTCTGGCTAGTTCAGGGTTCACACTTCCCTTCCCAGAAAAGGCATCATGTGAGATTGGCTATTCTACTGTTCCGGCTGGTTCTTCCATCACATTTTTCTCCATGGCATGGGTATTAGTGGTCCTGCTACCTATTTCTATTGCCCACTATACAATGCCTGCTATTCATCATGCAGTCATTGTTGGCACCCTGGCTTATGGGCAGGTTTTGTAGGTGGCCTATTTTTTTTCTCTTGTGGTCATTGCATTTCTTCTCTTCTGGGCGATCTTCTATATCCCTCCTATGGTACTGTTCCTGGTTTTGTTCTTTCAGCCGTCGTCCTCCAGTCTCCTTGTATTAGATGGTTTATTTTGTTGGTGGCGGAGCATTGGTACTTCAGTAGTACATTTCTCTCCTGCCATGCGGGAGGCCCAAGTTTAACTTCCGGCCTCGGCAGCACCACTCCTATTCTTCCTATCCATGCCATCCTCCTCCCACCTCCGGCGGAGTGCTGCTGGATTGGCTTAGTTGCAGCTGCTGCTCTCCTAGCATTCACATTGCCTTCCACACTGCTGGGATGGTTTCTGCCTCCCCCCCCTTTTTTTTTTTTCTGCATGGGGTGTTGGCGTGGTTTCTACTCTAGTTACCCTGATCCTCTCCTTCAGGGTAACTTGCTTTGATGACATCCGGGTAGTCCTTGTGCGGCTTCCGCATCATTCTCAATGCAGCATGTCCATCCCCTTTTGGGGTGGGTGTCAATTGTCCGTGACTGGACGGCAGTCTGGTGGGCGACCTCCTGCGCCCAGCTCATGTCTTCTGTTTATGTGCCTTATTGCTTCGGCTGGACTGACACTGGAGCTGGGTCCTTTCTATCTCCCTCTCTATGCCTTGCCTTCTTGGCTGTGTCTCCTTGGAGTCATCCAGTCCGTCTTGACCGCTGGGATCCGATGCTTGTTCGGCCTTGTCTAGCCTCTCGTCCTTGGGCTGCGCAGTGATCTCTGTGCTAGCGTGGCCTGATTCTCTGCCCGCCGTTCCCTCATAGGGTATGCCACTTCTTTCATGGTGGTCCCATACTTGTTTAGGACCGTCTCCCTTGATGTTCTACTTGGGCTTCTTTGCGTTGTGCTATCTTCCAGGTGGCGGTTACACTTCTCGGTCTCAGAGGTGCTTTCCCTATTCATTTTTTTCGGCGTAGGGGCTCTTCACCTGGGGACGTTTCATAGTTACATAGTTAGTCTGGTTGAAAAAAGACATACGTCCATCAAGTCCAGGGAATTGAAGTGAAGGGTGTAAGGGGATAAGGGAAAGGGATGTAGTTTTATAATTCTGCATAAGCATTAATGTTATTTTGTTCCAGGAATGTATCTAACCCTGTTTTAAAGCTGTTAATTGTTCCTGCTGTGACCAGTTCCTGAGGTAGACCGTTTCATCAATTCACAGTCCTCACGGTAAAGAAGGCGTGTCGCCCCTTTAGACTAAACCTTTTCTTCTCCAGACGGAGGGAGTGCCCCCTCGTCCTTTGGGGGGGTTTAACCTGGAACAGTTTTTCTCCATATTTTTTGTATGGGCCATTAATATACTTATATACGTTTATCATATCCCCCTTAAACGTCTCTTCTCAAGACTAAACAATTGTAACTCCTTTAATCGCTCCTCATAGCTAAGATGTTCCATGCCCCATATTGGTTTAGTCGCGCGTCTCTGCACCCTTTCCAACTCCGTAGTGTCCCTTTTATGAACAGGCGACCAAAACTGAACAGCATATTCCAGGTGAGGCCGTACCAATGCTTTATAAAGGGGGAGCATTATGTCCCTGTCCCACGAGTCCATTCCTCTTTTTATACATGACAATATCCTGCCGGCTTTGGAAGCAGCAGCCTGACATTGCATGCTATTCTGTAATCTACAAGTACACCCAGATCCTTCTCTACCAGTGACTCTGCCAGTTTAATCCCCCCTAAGACATACGATGCATGCATGTTCTTAGTACCCAGATGCATAACTTTACATTTATCCACATTGAACCTCATTTGCCAAGTGGATGCCTAGGCACTTAGTCTATCCAAGTCATCTTGTAACTTATGCATTTCGTCCCGGCTTTGGTTTGCTTAGCCGCTTCTGGTGTGAGACTCAGCGGTCCCTCAACTTATTCCTGGATCTAGGACCCTCTGGTTCTTGTGACGACTGTTCCAGGGTTTCCAGACAGTTCTAACCTCCCCACCGGCCTGTATCTCTCCCTCCGAGGTGAACGGACCTTGTGGCTGAGGGCCCTTCTGTCCTCCTGGTTACCTCTGTCCCTCATCGCCCTCAATTTTCTTTGCCCTTCCAGGCGATACTGTGTGCTCTTTGAGTTTCCTCTTCCTCCCGGTCCTTTGGCAGCATGGCCTTGGGACTGTGGTTTGGTGTCCGGGCCTATCATTCTGAGCGGTCGGAAATGTGCTCCTGCCCTAGTCTTCTTCTGGGCCGGATTGCTCTGCGTTCGGGCCTGGACATGGATCTTGTTTTCTCTCTCTCCTCCTTTTCCGGCAGCTTGTAGTTCCACCTTCTGAAGGTCTTGCCCTCTGCTGGGCGTGTTCAGCTGCCGCCTTCTTGTCATTCTCTCTCCTCTGCCTTGGTCCTGTAGTTGCGGCGGGGCTCTCCCTTCGAACCTGTCCGGCACGCTTCTCTTCTGGCAGCTGGAGTTTCCTCGCCATGTTAGTTTGCTTTGTAGAACACCTGAATTGGTGTTCCCTTGTCGCACTCTTCCATGTTTGGGCCAGGCCTCGGTGGTCCTGCGCCTTATGTCGTTTCTTCAGAGGTGGGGTTTGCTCTGTCCAGCCAGGGGGGTTTCTGGCTGGCAGCCCTCCGAGGCGACAGTTTCTTGTCGCATTTGGTTAGAGGTTGGACCTCTGTCCTTCCTTGGTTCTTAACTTTTTTGGGTTCTAGCTCTCCCCTCATGTTTTGTGGCGGTTTCCAGTTTCCTCCTGGACCTCTTTCACGTTCCTATGCGAATGGGTATAGTTCAGTCTCTGGACTGCTCTTCCCTTCTCTGACAGTTGGTTTTCCCACCCCAGCGACTGCTTTGGGACGTCCCATGGTCTCTGTGTTCCCCAATAAGATGATTGAGAAAAGGAGATTTTTTGTTTTTGTTTTTTGTACTCACCGTAAAATCTCTTTCTCATAGCCTTCATTGGGGAACACAGCACCCACCCATTTATGGTTCCTGGTCAGGTTGTTTTGTTGCCTGTTGTTACTTTTGATGTCCTTTGGATGAATCTCCTTTGTTGTTTGGCTTCTCCTACTGCTTTGTGACACAGCTAATTAGCTCTGTGCCTATGGGCGGGTATATCCTGCTGGGAGGAGCAGACTTCTTTTTTTGCCTAGTGTCAGCCTCCTAGTGGACAGCAGCCTTATACCCATGGTCTCTGTGTTCCCCAATGAAGGCTACGAGAAAGAGATTTTACAGTGAGTACAAAAGATCTCCTTTTTTATATCTTTACATATCTATGATTATTAGGGATGCAACGATTATTCGATTTTATCGATATTCGATAACTGAATTCGTTGTTGAAGAATCCTGTTCTCAAATAATTGACCAATTCGTTGCAAAGGGAATGTGCGGGCGCCGGTAGTCATGAGGCTGCTGCAGGCGGTCAGACATTCTGCAGGTCCCGCAAATCCCACACCGCTGCAGCCTCTTTAAGATTACAGTACCTGACTCCCCAGTCCCACCCTCTAAGCTTACCAAATAGGGTACAATTCTCCTCCCCCCACCCCTGCCCCCTGTTTGCGAGATACTTCATGCCTCTGCCGTTTTCTGGAGCCTCAGCCTGCCCTGGAGGACCTCATTCAGATCACCGTTGTAAAATCACCTGCCACCGGTAGGTTATTTAGCACGCGGTATAATGCGTCCTGCGCATGCTGCCACAGTGACCCAGGCCTTTGCAGACTGCTACGCAAGTGGGGGGGTTGTGCAGAGCATTGTACCCTAGTGTCTGTACTACAAACACTAGGGTGCCATGCTCTAAAGTCTGCATATGTCCTAATGTGTATAGGAGTGTAAAGACAAATCTAATGATTGTATATAAAAAGTATAAAGGGGAAAAAATAAAACAATAAGTTTTGATTAAAATGTAAATAAACCCCATCTCCAATAAAAAATGAGTCCCACTTTTTGTTTACAAAAAAGCGAGGGAAAAAAAACTACAAAATAAACCTTAAAAGAAGTCATTGTACATAATTTTTCCAGTTAAATCAGCTAAAGCCCTTTTATTTATTTTTTGGGGCATTTTTAGACTTTCTTTTACAATTAGTTGTCGATTATTCGATTATTAAAATAATTGTTAGCTCCAGCCCTAATGATTATCACATATAAAATAATGGGTTAAACAATGTTTGTATATATTAATCTTTAGTGCTGTGATTGCATTTATGTGGCATCTCTCTCTCGGAGTTAGCTGATAACAACATCCAGACTTATAACCTGTAGATACTGTTTAGGTTTTTAATAGTAAAGAGTATATATGATCAGGTATCTTTCATTAAAGGGGTACTCCAGTGAAAACCTTTTTTTTCTTTTAAATCAACTGGTGCCAGAAAGTTAAACATATTGTAAATTACTTCTATTAAAAAATCTTAATCCTTCCTGTACTTATTAGCTGCTGAATACTACAGAGGAAATTATTTTCTTTTTGGAATTCTCTCTGATGACATCAGGAGCACAGTGCTCTTTGCTGACATCATCATTATTATAATAATAATAACAACACTTTATTTATTGTTGTTCTTAGTGGGATTTGAACTCAAGGCCCCAGCACTGCAAGGCAGCAGTGCTAACCACTGAGCCACCATGCTGCCCTTAGCATACATCTGCTATGCACGGTTGCTAAAATGGAAAGAGATGTCAGCAGAGAGCACTGTGGTCGTGATGTCATCAGTGTTCCAAAAAAGGAATTTCCTCTGTAGCATTCAGCAGCTAATAAGTACTGGAAGGATTAAGATTTTTAAATAGAAGTAATTTACAAATATGTTTAACTTTCTGGCACCAGTTGATTTAAAAGATAAAAGGTTTTCAATGGAGTACCCCTTTAACTGTGCATACTTTCTATCTTTTACAGGTAAAGCAGAGGAGGAATATCGCCATCAGCTTGGCAGCTATGGGATCTCTGGTGAACTTGCAGTACGACCTGTAGTTAGTTTGTCTGGAGGTCAAAAAAGTCGTGTAGCTTTTGCGCAAATGACAATGCTTTGGTAAGATATGATTTGTCCTGTAATAACTTCTGCAACAGCACTTCATTTATAATTAGGATAAAATTGAGTTATCTTTTATATTTTGTCAGCCCCAACTTTTACATTCTCGATGAGCCGACCAATCACCTTGACATGGAGACAATTGAAGCTTTGGGAAAAGCACTGAACAAATTCCGGGTAATTTTTAATTTTTTCCTTTCTCACTTCCATATATATATATATATATATATATATTGTTGTTTTTTTTTGTTTTATTTTTACTTTTGCCTTTAAGTTAATGTGTGCAAAATATTATGACTTTGTCACGATCACACCCTATCGGTCCAGCCAAGACGCTAGAGAGTGATGGTGCAAGGGTTAAAAATTAACCCTTTGATAAACATTTTCACCAGAGCTTCCTTCGAAAAGGTGAGCTCCTATATTTATAGATCAAAGACCAGAGCTGGTTAATTAATCATTTCATCTTAAAAAAGGTATCACAGTGCTATATAAAATAAACAAATGACATAGAGGTCCAAAAATATATAAAAGAGTTCAGAAAGACAAGTTCAGAAAACAAAAAGAAAGTCCTTACAGCATAATGGTATAGCAGTCCTTTTGAGTGAGAGTCCAGCTGTATCTTAGGATGCCTTTTGCCACAGGCTGGAAAAACGGCTTATTCAGCAACTCGGTTTTATAGTGTCTTTTTTTTTTTTTTTGAGGGAAAAGGGAATTCATCTTGACCCCACAAGGTGGGGGGGGGGGGGGGTTGGGGGACTTCCATCCCTCTTTCCTGGTCCCTTATTTTAGTTTGTTTTATGATGGCTAGAGTGCCTGACTTTAACCCCTTAACGACCACGGACGTAAATGTACGTCCTGGTTTGGCGGGAATTCCCACACCAGGACGTACATTTACGTCCTGTGTATGACCGCGAGCATCGGAAAGGTGCTCGCGTCATACACGCCAGGTTCCGGCTGCCAGTAGCAGCCGGGGACCCGCCGGTAATGGCCGGCATCCGCGAACACGCAGATGTCTGCCATTAACCCCTCAGATGCCGTGATCAATACAGATCACGGTATCTGCGGCAGGCGGCCATAGTTCGCCATGGACACAAACTGGGGATGATGTGTCCTCCGAAGGCAGAGCAGGGGGAGTGGAGCTGTCCTGCCTGCCCTGCCTTCTTTCTGCCATGAAGATCCGCGTCCTCCAGGAGGAGGAAAAGAGGGGGCGTGGCTTCTTTCTCCCGTGCAGACATGCCTCCTCTGCCTTCGCACGTCTGCACGGGTCGCAACTTTCCACCTCACACCGGCTCTCTAGCGCCCCCAGCCGTTACACAGCGCTCCAACATCACCCCCCACTCTCGCTGCTCCCAACAGTGGTGGTTGCTGTGGTACTGAGCGGAGGGAAGTAGGCAGTCACCCTCTGGACAGACACCGGTAAACAGAGCCCCGGGCTCAGGGGGTGAGCGGCACGTACGGGCATGAGGGACCGGCTGACCAAGCTGTGAGCAGTAAGTGCTGGGGCAGACCGCTAGAAAGTAACAGTTCTCAGAGCGAATCCTGTGCTGGAGCTGTTTGTTGGCTTGTGTCGATACTGTGTGCATTCCCCCCCCCTGTATGTGCGGTGCTTGCCTCCCCCCCCCCCCCCCTGTATGTGCGGTGCCTGCCCCCCCCCCCCGTATGTGCGGTGCCTGCCTCCCCCCCCCCCCCCCCCCCCCCGTATGTGCGGTGTCTGCCTCCCCCCCTGTATGTGCGGTGCCTGCCTCCCCCCCTGTATGTGCGGTGCCTGCCTCCCCCCCTGTATGTGCGGTGCCCGCCTCAGCTGTGTGACATGTATATTATTGCCCAAGCTTTACTTGTACTTTCAGGTGGAGACTCATATCTTGGGCATTTACAGTTTATAAAGTCCATGTGCAGATGGATGTGACAGTGCAGTCCCCAAGCTCCCCACACAGCACCCATAGCACCCCACAGACAAACACAGCACCCCTCAAACACACACCGCTCCCCACAGACACACACCGCACCCCTCAGACACACACCGCACCCCTCAGACACACACCGCACCCCTCAGACACACACCGCACCCCTCAGACACACACCGCACCCCTCAGACACACACACCGCACCCCTCAGACACACACACCGCACCCCTCAGACACACACACCGCACCCCTCAGACACACACACCGCACCCCTCAGACACACACACCGCACCCCTCAGACACACACACCGCACCCCTCAGACACACACACCGCACCCCTCAGACACACACACCGCACCCCTCAGACACACACACCGCACCCCTCAGACACACACCGCACCCCTCAGACACACACCGCACCCCTCAGACACACACCGCACCCCTCAGACACACACCGCACCCCTCAGACACACACCGCACCCCTCAGACACACACCGCACCCCTCAGACACACACCGCACCCCTCAGACACACACCGCACCCCTCAGACACACACACCGCACCCCTCAGACACACACACCGCACCCCTCAGACACACACACCGCACCCCTCAGACACACACACCGCACCCCTCAGACACACACACCGCACCCCTCAGACACACACACCGCACCCCTCAGACACACACACCGCACCCCTCAGACACACACACCGCACCCCTCAGACACACACACCGCACCCCTCAGACACTCAGACACACACCGCGCACCCCCCACAGACACACACACCGCGCACCCCCCACAGACACACACACCGCGCACCCCCCCACAGACACACACACACACCGCTCGCACCCCCCCACAGACACACACACACACCGCTCCCCCCCCCACAGACACACACACACCGCACCCCCCACAGACACACACACACACACCGCCCCCCACAGACACACACACACACACCGCCCCCCACAGACACACACACACACACCGCCCCCCACAGACACACACACAGCGCACCCCCCCCCCACAGACAGACAGACACACACACACACCGCGCACCCCCCCCACAGACAGTCACACACACACACCGCCCCCCACAGACACACACACACAGCGCCCCCCCCCCCACAGACACACACACACAGCGCCCCCCCCCACAGACACACACACACAGCGCCCCCCCCCCCCACAGACACACACACACAGCGCCCCCCCCCCACAGACACAGCGCACTGCCCCCCCACAGACACACACACAGCGCACCCCCCCCCACAGACAGACACACACACACACCGCGCACCCCCCCCACAGACAGTCACACACACACACCGCCCCCCACAGACACACACACACAGCGCCCCCCCCCACAGACACACACACAGCGCCCCCCCCCCACAGACACACACACAGCGCCCCCCCCCCCCCCACAGACACACACACACAGCGCCCCCCCCCCACAGACACAGCGCACCGCACCCCCCACAGACACACACACCGCACCCCCCACAGACACACACACCCATTTTACCCCCAAAAAGCGTTTCATTACAAAGTACAATTGTTCACGCAAAAAAAAGCCCTTATATGGGTCTGTAGATGGAAATATAAAGGTGTTATGGATTTTAAACAAAAACGCTAAAATAAAATTGGCCTGGTCCTTAAGGTGAAAATGGGCTTGGTCCTTAATCGGTTAAAAGTATACCACCAACAGGCCCTGCCCAATAAAACTGGAATACACAAAACAGATACACATTCTGAATGAACCCCTTACCCATGTCTTGAATTATACATTATACACATGTATGATTCCATAATAAGGCCTTGGGCCTGACAGACATGTTCTAGAAACTTGAATATAACATAGATAGTATTAGGATGTTTAAAGTCTATTGCCTTTATAAGCTCTGGAAAACATTTAAAGCTTTGCTCTCCCACCCATTCTGCAATGTTGGTGTGGAGAGACACAGGCCATGCTGGACAGTACAGTTGAAGAGGCAACCCTATAATGGCCAGCAAGTCCCGTGGAAGGGTCCTATTAATTTAAAAAAGTGCTTGTGCACAGAACTTGCCTGGTGTGGTATGGTTTAATCGGCAACCATAGTGCCCTGCATGTACAGTGTCTCTCCAAGCTGAAGTTTGCAGAATGTGTGGTAGAGCAACACTGGAGTTACGCTTTGATTTTAAGAGGAAAACAACCCTGTTGTTGATGGATCAAATATGATCGTTGGGAAAGTCTCTCTTTGGGATCCCGGGGTGGTCTGCCTTAACTAATAAATGCCTTGATTTTTACTATATTGATGGAGAGGCATATATACTTAAAGTGGAAAGCCCCTACTAAATTTGAAAATAATTGGTGGAAATAGTTGGCGTATTCTGGTCTAGCTTTCAAAGTGATATTCCAAAGGTTCCACTAATGCAGTGGTTCCCAACCCTTTTGTCTGAGTACTCCTTGGCAGCACATTTTCAAAAATTCCCCCCCCCCCCCCCATATTAGAGGCATGTTTGTAATTAATATAGTTTTTGTTATTTCAAATTTTGTGTTTCTTTACTGCGAATCCTCTCACCACCTATGTACACAGTGACTCAGCAGAATAGTGAGTACAGCTCTGGAGTGTAATACGGGATATACCGTATTTATCGGGGTATACCACGCACCGGCCTATAACACGCACACTCATTTTACCACGGATATTTGGGTAAAAAAAGTTTTTTACCCAAATATCCATGAAAAAATGAGGGTGCGTGTGTGCGCGTGTATACCCCGATATACCCCCAGGAAAGGCAGGGGGAGAGAGGCCGTCGCTGCCCGCTTCTCTCCCCCTGCCTTTCCTGGGGTCTAGAGCGCTGCTGTCGGCCCTTTTCACCCCCTGGTTATCGGCGCCGCTGCCCGTTCTGTCCCCCTGACTATCTGTGCCGGCGCCGATAGCCAGGGAGAGAGAAGCGGCGCCGACAGCCAGGGGGAGAGAAGGGGCAGCGGCACCCATTGCCGGCGCCGCTGCCCCGTTGCCTCCCCCCATCCCCGGTGGCATAATTACCTGAGTCCGGTCCGCGCTGCTCCGCTGCTCCAGGCTTCCGTCGTGCGTCCCCGGCGTCATTGCTATGCGCTGAACGGCGCGGCGCTCTGACGTCATGCGCCGCGCCGTGCATAGCAATGACGCCGGGGACGCACGACGGAGGCCTGGAGCAGCGCGGACCGGACTCAGGTAATTATGCCACCGGGGATGGGGGGGAGGCAACGGGGCAGCGGCGCCGGCAATGGGTGCCGCTGCCCCTTCTCTCCCCCTGGCTGTCGGCGCCGCTTCTCTCTCCCTGGCTATCGGCGCCGCTTCTCTCTCCCTGGCTATCGGCGCCGGCACCGATAGTCAGGGGGACAGAACGGGCAGCGGCGCCGATGACCAGGGGGTGAAAAGGGCCGACAGCAGCGCTCTAGACCCCAGGAAAGGCAGGGGGAGAGAAGCGGGCAGTGACGGCCTCTCTCCCCCTGCCTTTCCTGGGGGTGTATCGGCGTATAACACGCACACAGACTTTAGGCTAAAAATTTTAGCCTAAAAAGTGCGTGTTATACGCCGATAAATATGGTAATTCAGGATCATTGACCCCACCAGCAGTATAGAGAAACCCCCCCCCCCCCCAAGAAAAAGGAGATTTTTTAACACTTACCGTAAAATCTCTTTCTCGAAGGATCCATTGGGGGACACTATGGTAATAAAAAAAAAGTCAGCTCCTCCCAGCAGGATACACCCGCCTTCAGGCTCTGAGCTAGTCAGTTTAAGTTCCAGAGCAATAGGAGGAGACCAATAGGTCAAGGAAAACCCAAAAGCTGTCCGAGAACCAGAAGGAAAAACATAACTGAACACACCCTCGGACAGAGAACCAACGGGAAACAAAACCCAAACAAAGGGCGGGAGCTGTGTCCCCCAATGGATCCTTCGAGAAAGAGATTTTACGGTAAGAGAGAAAAGGAGATTTTTTAACAATCTGCTCCATTGGGGGACACAGACCGTGGGACGTACGAAAGCCGTCCCTTGGGTGGGCAGATAAGTAATCAGGCAGACGGCCGATCCACTGCCGCCTGCAACACTTTACGACCCAGACTAGCATCAACCGATGCAAAAGTATGAACTCTGTAAAACCTCGAGAAAGTGTGCAAAGACGACCAGGTAGCCGCCTTGCAAATCTGCGAGGCCGAGGCTCTATTCTGGAGAGCCCAGGATGCCCCGACAGAACGAGTGGAATGAGCCACAACCCTTAAAGGAGGAATCTTCCCCTTGCAGTGATAGGCTTCCGAAATGGCGGACCTAATCCACCTAGAAATGGTGGCCTTGGAAGCAGGTTGGCCCTTGCGACGACCTTCCGGAAGGACAAAAAAGGAATCGCACTGACGAAACGAAGAAGTGATGGAGAGATAAGCCCGAACAGCCCGGACTACATCCAGCTTGTGTAGTAAGCGCTCCCTAAGATGAGAGGGAGTAGGACAAAAAGACGGGAGGACAATGTCCTCATTGAGCCGAGACCACCTTGGGCAAAAAGGAAGGATCTGGCCGGAAAACGACCTTGTCCTGATGGATCACCAGAAACTGAGAAAGGCAGGAAAGAGCTGCCAATTCAGACACCCTCCTTATGGAGGTGATAGCCACAAGAAACGCCATTTCCCAAGAAAGGAGGCGGAGAGACACCTCTCTAAGGGGTTCAAAGGGTGCACCCTGGAGGGCACTCAGAACCAAATTTAAGTCCCAAGGGGGAGGAGACCGATAAGGAGGAACAGCGTGCGCCACTCCTTGCAGGAAAGTCCAGACATGAGAATTAGAAGCCAGGGGCCGCTGGAAAAGAACAGTAAGGGCCGAAACCTGACCTTTAAGGGAACTGAGAGACAATCCCAGTTCCAGCCCCGACAGTAAAAAGGAGAGCAGACGGGGAACTGAGAAGGTCACCGGGGAGAAGTCCTGAGCTTCACACCAACGAAAATAAGACCGCCAAGTACGGTGGTAAATTCTTGCGGTGGAGGGCTTACGAGCCTTCAGCATGGTGTGAATGACTTGTGAGGAGAACCCGCGGGCCCTCAAAACCGCGGTCTCAACCGCCACGCCGTCAAATGCAGCGACTGTAAATTGGGGTGGCAAAGAGGACCCTGAGAGAGTAGATCCTGGCGGAGCGGAAGGCGCAGAGGAGCGTCGTCCAGGAGCCTGACTACGTCGGCGTACCAGGACCTTCGGGGCCAATCTGGAGCTACCAGAATGGCGGGAATGACCTCCGCCTTCAGCTTCCTCAGCACCCTGGGAAGGAGCGGAAGAGGAGGGAACAGATAAGGCAGGGCGAACCCCGTCAAAGGAATCACTAGGGCGTCCACGGCCAAGGCCTGAGGGTCCCGGGACTTGGACACAAACGGAAGAATTTTCCGATTGTGCCGGGTCGCGAAGAGGTCCACGTCCGGAACGCCCCAGAGGTTGCAGAGCTGCGTGAAGACCTCCGGATGAAGAGACCACTCGCTGGGGTCGGGAGAGGAAGTCCGCTTCCCAGTTTAGCACTCCCGGAATGTGTATCACTGAGATGGCCGGAACCTGGCTCTCCGCCCAGGAAAAAATTTTGGTCACCTCGACCATGGCTGCCGAGCTGCGGGTGCCGCACTGTCGATTTATGTATGCCACGGCCGTGGCGTTGTCTTACTGAACACAGACAGGACGGGACTGAAGACGGGGCTCCCAATGAAGAAGACAAAGAAGAATCGCCCGTAATTCCAATATGTTTATTGGAAGAAGGGTCTCCTGGGGAGACCAGAGACCCTGAACCGTCCAATCCCTGAACACGCCGCCCCAGCCTGACAGGCTGGCTTCCGTCGTAACCACTTGCCAATGAAGGGGAAGGAAGGACCGCCCCTGGATAAGAAGGGGCGAGTGGAGCCACGAGAGCAGAGACTGACGGACCCTGGGAGGGAGAATAATCTGACGATCGAGGGACAGGGGCAACCTGTTCCATCGAGAGAGAATCGCCAGTTGGAGAGGGCGGTAATGGAACTGAGCAAAGGGCACGGCCTCCATAGCTGCCACCATCCGACCCAGGACTTCCATACAAGTGCGGATGGAGACTGATACCTGAGTCAGCAGGGAGCGGACCCCCTCCCGGAGCGCCAAACGTTTGTCCGGCGGAAGATAAATTCGGGCAGAGGCCGTGTCGAATCGAAACCCCAGAAAGGTTAGAGACTGGGTAGGCCGGAGGACTGACTTGTCCCGATTGACCAGTCAGCCGAAACGAGTCAGTGTGGAGAGTGACGTCCAGATTCTCCCGAGTCTGGGCTCTGGTTGGAGCCTTGATGAGAAGGTCGTCCAGATAGGGTATCACCGAGATTCCCCACGACCGTAACAGGCCCATCACTGGCGCAAGGATCTTTGTAAAGACCAGAGGAGCCGTGGCTAGACCGAAGGGGAGAGCTACAAATTGAAAATGCCCCTCCGGAACCGCAAAGCGGAGCTACCAATGATGGCCCGGAAATATTGGCACATGGAGGTAGGCATCCTTGATGTCCACTGAGGAGAGGAACTCCCCCTGTTCCATGGACGCCACCACCGAGCAGAGAGATTCCATCCGGAAGCAGCGGATGAGAAGATGACGGTTGAGACGCTTGAGGTCTAGGATTGGTCGTACAGAACCGTCCTTCTTGGGGACCACAATGAGATTTGAATAGAAACCCGAAAACTTTCCTCTAGGGGGATGGAAACAATCACCCCCTGGAAAAGCAGGGACTGGAGAGCCGCATGAAATTGCTTCGCCAGGGGAGGAGACCGGGGGGCCCGGGATCGAAAAAGCGATCCCTCGGGAGGGAGGCAAATTCGATTCGGTAACCGTTTGACACCACATCTCTGACCCAAGAGTCCTGAATGTGTGAGGTCCAGATGTCTCGGAAATACAAAAGACTACCTCCCACCTGCAAAGAAACCGCGGGTGGAGGCCTTACTTCATGCAGAAGTGGGTTTGCGGTTGCCCGATTTGGGCGCAAAACCGGTTGGAGTCCGACTTCCAAGACGGGAGAGCCCGGAACGAGGGAGCCTTCTTGTCCTGCGAGGGCGCCTGCCAGGACCCATTACTAGGGCCAGATGTCCGAAAGGAAAAGGACTTCCTTTGGGAAGTAGGGCGAGCCTTATTTTGAGGTAACAAGGAACTCTTACCTCCCGTTGCCTCAGAGATAATCTCATCAAGGCGTTTGCCAAAAAGACAGCCACCCGTAAAGGGAAGCTCAGTGAGAGACCTTTTGGAAGCGGCATCCGCATTCCAAGCTTTAAGCCACATAGAGCGGCGGAGGGCTGCTAGGTGACCCACAGCAAAGGCAGAACAACAGGCTGCCTGCATGGAAGCTGCGCACAAAGTCCCCAGCCTTAGTGCAACGGAGAGCCAGAGCAGATAGATCCTCTCGGGGGGGATCCCGCTAAAATATCCTGATGGAGATGTCGACACCACTCCGACAGGGCCTTGGACACCCATGTCGAGGCAAAGATGGGAAGAAGAGAAGCGCCAGTTGCTTCAGTAGCGAACTTCGCTAAAGATTCTACCTTTTTGTCCGTGGGATCCTTGAAGGCAGCGGCATCTGCCAGAGGCAGTGTAGTCTCCTTTGAGATCCGGGAGATTGGTGGGTCCACAGGGGAAGGGGAAGCCACCTTAGCGAAAAAGTCCTTGTCAAATGGATAACGTTCTTGAATTGTCTTGACTCCCGGGAATCTCTTGTCTGGATGCTTCCATGCGGATTCCAGAATGTCGTCAAAGTCAGCGTGAGAGCTGAACCTTTGAGGTAGTGGCTTAGTACAATGAAAGGATACTCCCGGATTGACATCCGAAGATCCTGGGTCCTCCAAGTGAAAGGGGTCTCTTATGGCTGTCACCAATGAGTTCACCATAGCAATGGAGTCCGAGCGGTCCTCGGGGTCAGATGCCGCTTCGGAAGCCTCGTCCACTAGTTCACCAGGGGAATGTGAATGAGTAGAGGCAGTCCTGGGGGGGCGATCCAGACCGGGTACGCGGCTCTGGTGTGGCAGAGGAGCGACGTTTGTGCCCAGATGATTATGGGGGGAGGGGGACACCCACGTCTATCCGAAGACTCAATGGAAGAGTCAGACGAGGCACCCCTAGCACGCTTGTGAGAGCGTGAAGTATGAGGAGACAAAGAGCGGGCCCTCTGAGGTCCTGCGCAGGGATGACCCCCTTCAAAGCGGACACCATTTTGCGGGGGGGCCTCAGCTACCGAACGGGAGACTTGGGTCAAGTAAGCCATATACTGGGTCAGGGAAGAAACCCAGGCTGGAGGAGCTGCTGAACCCACCGGGACCGAAAGGGCATCAGGGGGCACCAGAGGGTCTGGGGGAGCAGAGGAGCAGGCAGAGCAAGCGGGCTCAGCGGAGCCAGGCATCTTGGTATTACAGTGCTTACAGGTATAGTAAGTCACTGAATTCCTAGGTTTCTGTTTAGAGGGATGAACAGCCCTGGGTACGGACATAATGGGGTAAAAAAGAGAAGACAGGCACTTTCTCACCCAGATCTGTGTCCCCTGTCAGATGCAGTGAGGAGAACTTGCTCCGTGCAGCCAGCTAGACTGAAAAGGCCAGCCAATAGGGAGGGAGGGGCGTAACTGACCCCTACACACAGAAAATCGCGCCCACAGCGCTTATTGGGCGCTGCTTCGCGCCTCTGAGAGCTCCCCCGCCCAGTGGGCGGAGCTTCAGCCACCGAGGAAGAACTGTTATGGCGCCCGCTCCTTGTCCTGAGCGCACTGCCTAGCTGTATATGCGCTCGGGGGAACGGAGCGGGCGACCAGAGCGCCGGCAGAGGCTGCCGGCGAAGTGAAGGTAAAAACAAAGCCGGCGCTTAAGCGCCCGGCTCATAACAGTGCTGCGGCTGCAGCCGCGTAAAAGGCGCTGTAGAATGTGACATAAGCCGGCGCTGAGAGCGCTCGAGCCGAAGAAGCGCCGCGGTTGACAGCCGCATATAAGGCGCTGAGTAGTGGCCAAAACACACACACACAATAAAGGATTTTTATAACACATGCCTTATAAAAACATGCCCCCTTAGTGTAATTGCTCCCCCAGTATAGTGCATCCCCTGTAAAACAAGACCCAAAAACTGAGCGTGGGCCAAAACAGGGGGTCTCCTGAGGTTGCGAGGCTGTACCTGTGGAAAAAGTACTTACCTCAGTCAGAAGAACTTACCTAATGGAGTCTTCAGTGAAGTCTTCAGTCAGCTTATGGTCCCTGCATCACGCCTGGCTGCTATGCGCGAGCGAGGCGAGCAGAGACATAGGGGGACCCGGACCCATGAGGTACCACCCAGGCGCTGACCGTTGGTGAGAGGGGATTAACAGCGCATACACGCAATGTCTGTGCCCCCTTACTCACAATAGGGAAACAGTGAACCACAGTTCCTGAGTCCCCCCCTGAAAACAGAAAGAAAAGGGAATAAAGAAACGAACACGTCCCTATACTAGGGAAATAAAAAACAGACGACCTGGTCTGGGCAACCCAGACCAGTCCACCTCCTTCAGACATTAAGCTTAAACTGACTAGCTCAGAGCCTGAAGGCGGGTATATCCTGCTGGGAGGAGCTGACTTTTTTTTTTTTTAATTACCATAGTGTCACACCTCCTAGAGACAGCAAGATACACCCACGGTCTGTGTCCCCCAATGGAGCCGATAGAGAAAAGGAGATTTTTTAACACTTACCATAAAATCTCTTTCTCGAAGGATCCATTGTGGGACACGGCTCCTGCCCCTTTTGGGTTTTTCCTTTGGTTCTTTGTCCGAGGGTGTGTTCAGTTATGTTTTTTCTTCTGGTTTTGGGTCTTTTCCTTGACCTATTGGTCTCCTCCTATTGCTCTGGGACTTAAACTGACTAGCTCAGAGCCTGAAGGCGGGTATATCCTGCTGGGAGGAGCTGACTTTTTTATTACCATAGTGTCACACCTCCTAGAGACAGCAAGATACACCCACGGTCTGTGTCCCCCAATGGAGCCGATAGAGAAAATACACTGTCCCCTCACTTACATGCCCCCCACAAACTGCCCCTCTCACTTTACCCTCCTCACTTACATCCCACCACACACTGCTCCCCACACTTACATCCCCCCCCCCACACACTTCCCCCATCACTGACATGCACACATACGAGCTGCACATTACATGTTACAGCCACGTCCTGTATGCAGGGAGGAAATTGGCACTCTCGGTGCAGCTTCCCTAGAAAACTAATAGCGATCGCAGAGCTGGCCCTGCGATCACTTGTTTCCGCCTGCGGGAATGTGCAAGGTCCTGGATCTACTTAGGAACTGGGGGGTGTGCTGCCTTTCAGCTCTGAACCTCCTCTACCCGCTCCACAACACCTTTTGATACGCTGTTATTCTTGTGAAATCTGGCAGAATACCAGCACGGCTGGAGGCATCGGTATTTTGCCAGATGTCACATGAATCGTTATTACAGCGGCCGCCATTACTGATTTATTTAATGCGTAACCCAAGGAGAACTGCTGCATACCCATGGGGGTACACGTACCATGGGTTGGGAACCGCTGCACTAATGCATTGAACTTTTACTACAACTATGCTCAGATGAATAGGTCTTAGGGGTACTCATAGTATACAGTTGTGTAGTTTACCTGGGAGTAGAGAGATGGGGTTGTACATTTCTGTTTTATGGCTTATAGTTCTGATGTATAACAAGCTGTATCTTGGAACATGCATGCCAGATGCTGTTTGAATTTCTGTCTGAGCGTTTTTGTTCTGAATAGAGAGGGGGAGGTGAGCCGCTTCCAGATAATTATGGTGCTGGCTTGTCTCCCTGAATACAAAATGTTAGAAATTTGAAATCTTTCATACCCGATCCTTTTCTTCCCTTGCCAGATGATGTGCGAGGCCACCATACACATTGGCCCCGATTTACTAAGAGTGTCGGGTTTTTTTCAGTGTCTCCCCCCCTCTCACACGTATTTATCAATGTTTCACACATGTTGGGAAAATTCTGTCGCATGATATTAAATTCTGTCGCACAGGAAAAAATAAAAGCAAATAAATAAAGCAAAGTAACTCTTCACCAGGACGTAACTTTACATTCATGGTCGTTAATGGGTTTAAAAAAAAAAAAAAAAAAAAAAGGGGGGGGGGGGGGAATAGGAAATGAAAGCCAAAATTTAAAAAAAGAGAAATTCCAAAAATAAATAAATAAAAAATGTAATATAAAATGCTACTAGGGGATTTAAAAAAAAAAAAAAAACACACTTTTTAACAGATTCCCCAAACCTCAAGGCAGTCAGGTTTTCAAGTTCAGTATTTCACTATTTATCTGGTGGATTTTTAAATACAACTGTCAGGTTTTCAGGAAAATGCCCCTAATTATGCAAACCACGCACCTTTAGTCGGGGGAAAAAATACTGAGTAATTTGAAAACCGTCAGGTTTTTACCAGTAAAATGTGTCGCAGAGGACGCGCAACACAAATTGTGTCACATAACCCGATAAAGTCTGGATCATGTTAGTAAATCAGGGCCATTAGATTGCCGGCTGGTCCTGCTGAACATGGTTACTAATGTGTATGAAGTCCTTTTACTCATACAGTTCAGTCTTAGCCAAACTTGGGTTGGATTAAGAAAAAGATGTCCAGTATTTGTTTAATCTATACCTATATGTTTTTCACATTCCATTGGTGTTATCCTTTTTCTAGGGAGGAATAATCCTGGTTTCCCACGACGAGCGATTCATCCGCCTTGTTTGCCAGGAGCTGTGGGTCTGTGAAAATGGTGGAGTGACTCGAATCGAGGGTGGTTTTGATGAATACCGGGATATATTGACAGAGCAGTTCCGCAAGGAGGGCTACCTATAGTCTGGACTCTAAAAGAATTTGTTGATGCTCTTGTGCGTCTCCATAGCTTTGCTGGTGTCCTGTACATTATGATAATCTCACATTGGAGAGCAAGGATCCTGATATTTAAAGAAATCAGATGTTCTGCACAGATGGGCTTTAGGACACTTCAGTTTAGGAGACTGATGTTTTAGCTGAGGGAAGATATTTATTACTCCAACAGTACAGACTGAGCAGAGATGGCTGTATTTCTTGTGAGATGATGATTTGCTGCACATTACTATTTATTTACTATACTAAACCCACTCATTTCTTTATCTCCACCCTTGTCCTACGGCTGATCCAGTCTTATATGGGAATCTTTACTATTATTTATTTTAAACGTGTGCATTAAAAAAAAAAAAAACGTTTCTAATGCTGTAACATTGCAGATGGTCAATGATTCTATTGCAAACCATCTATGTATTTGAACTATATAATGTCTGTTATGCAGTCTGTCATCCCCAGTCATGAATTGATGGTGTAATACAACTAGTGGGAGTTTACATTGTGTATGACTTCAGTGCTTGTTAGATTTTGCAGGTTTTCTTGTTTTTAGGTTAAACATGTTAAACGTACAGCCAAGGGCTATTCCCCTGTCAGGCTGTTCCTTGACTAGTTCCTCCTCTGACATGGCCAATTTACTATTATCCCCCGCCCCTTCTGTATGTGCACACAGAGTCCTTTCCACAGATTTTTAATTTTTTTCTCCCTGCTTCCTACTCTAGCCCTCTTTTTATCCAGGAGACCATTATCATGACACAATTAAAGGGCAGTTCTAGCTCAGAGTCATTAGTATTGTGCAGTGAACATTTTGCTCAGTGTAAACCACTATCTCTTGCTTCCTTTTGAGTTATTAAAAGTGCCAAGAGATGGTGATGTGAAGCTAACCAAATGTAAATAAAGAGCAAAATCCTCCTATTTTATGTCTTATTATTTAACCTTCGTTTTTTTTTTTTTTTTTTAAATTGCAATCTTTCCATTGTAAAACTATTCAAAAAGTCAATAACTTTCATTTATTTTACACTACTACAGTTGTTATACTAAAACTATAGTTATTAAAGTGGAAGAGATAGGTAATCAAATAGTCATAAGGCCATGATCAGCCACATTGAACAAGGGTCACCGTTATGGACATCTACCTCCTAAATACCCTTGCCTTCAAAGCAAACTACAAACTGCTAATATGCTGGAATCTAACGCACAAGCAGTGTCTGGTTATCCCCCTTATCATTTTCCAGGCTGTTAAGTTCCGGGTGGT
Source organism: Hyla sarda (assembly GCF_029499605.1). NCBI lineage: Eukaryota > Metazoa > Chordata > Amphibia > Anura > Hylidae > Hyla > Hyla sarda. The sequence continues at coordinate 178,400,087 of NC_079191.1, forward strand.
TTTTAACAAACGTAGGAGACCTGTTCTATGGTTGTTCGCCACTAGATATGATATTAAACACTCATTCTGACTTTTACTGGAGTGAATCGGGTGAAAGATCCCTTATAAACCCCGCTGGACATACATATCCCAAACATCCCTAAACCAGCCAAAGCCTTTCTCTCTTCCTCGCCATCAAGCAAACTTGGAATAAAAAAACAATAGACAGGAAGTGAAGAGTTGACTTTTTGGTATATGATTAACATAAACTACCTCTATATTCTTATGAGAGAATTTAGGCAGATTTTGACTCCTTGGAGCAACCACATTCAATTTACTTAATAAGAAATAAGCTTTACTATCCCTTTGGTGCCATAATTCTAGATGGAACAGAATGCCCTTGATCTCTTGTTCCGTTGACTTATAAACTTCAGACAGCCTATACTGGCCCTCTATCTCCTCTCTAGTTAGCCAATTTTGAAAGTCCTCATGTTTAAAAAATAAAAATAAATAATATATATATAAATACTAGGGATCGACCGATATCGTTTTTTTAGGGCCGATACCGATAATCGGTGGAGGTTAGGGCCGATAGCCGATAACTTATACCGATATTCCGGTATAAGTTATCGGCTATTTATCCCCCCACGACACCGCTGCAGATCATTGATTTAAAGCGGGTGCTTTAAATCAATGCACTGCAGTGGCTTTTGCGGTGCCATAGGCTGCCGCCGCCACCACCCGCTTCTCCCCCCCCCTACCTGTCAGGGTGGTCCGGGCCATCCTTCCTTCCTGTAGTGTCCGGCGGCATTCCGGGTGGAGGGTGAACCGGTCCGGGCCGTCCTTCTTCTCCGGGGGTTTATCTTCTCCACTCCGGGCAGGCTCCGGCCTAGTAACGCAGCATAGACGCAGCGACGCACCTGCATCACAGCGTAGCGGCGTCTATGCCGCGTACTAGGCCGGAGCCTGCCCGGAGTGGAGAAGATGACCCTCGGAGAAGGACAGCCCGGACTGGTTCACCCTCCTCCCGGAATGCTGCCGGACACTACAGGAAGGATGGATGGCCCGGACCACCCCCATTGCGGGTAAGTTTAATTTTTTTTATTGACTCGGAGGGTGGGGGAGGGGATACCGATAATCGGTCGATCCCTAATACATACATATAATATACAAAAAATTCCACCAGTCTTTTGGAGTATAAATTTATGTGCACCTTTATATTTGCATCAGGGTTGACCAAGAAGGGGGTATGACACCATTACAACTGATATATCACAACTTTACCTACACCTACCTACAGCTGACAGATTTTATTAGTTGTGCTAAATTAATAAGTGTATGCCTCTTAGTTATGTGTTTCTCATTGCTGAGGATCCCAACTATCCAATGGAAAGGAGCAGAATATGTAACGCAGCTATTCCACTTGTGGAAAGGAGAGCCCTTTACTACTTATAAACATTTGTAAATGCCTGACATAAGTATTCGAGAGGTTTCTCTGGCCAGTGAGAGCTTGTACTATTGGAGTGTACTACATGAGATTAATATAGGCAGGATGTGCATGGAGCCTCTCGACTGTCCCTTGATAGCAGATGGCTAAAACATATTTTGGGCAGCAGAATTTCTCAGAAAATCTTTTTAACTATTTATGAAAAAACCCTCAAGGTCCTAATACATTTTCATCAGTCGCCAGCAATCTGTAGCTCCCAAACACATGACATTATCAACAGATCCCAGAAGTAGCCCCCTAACTTCATGCTATAATAACATACGTATGCCTGTCCACTGCTTCTGCCTTCCAGACTGTGGTTAGCTCAGTAGAAGATACATATCATCAATGAGACTACATCACTCCAAAAGAAGATGAAAGGTTGTATTTTTCTAAAGTATTTTATTTTAACATAATTCCATTTAAAGACATAAATCAGAGTTTTCCATTTGTCTAGCATTAGAATATGGGGGTTTCCACTTGCACACACAATGAGATGAGCCACTGCTCAATCTACTCACTATTCCAGCAATTGCCAATGTCCAGTGCTTCAGCATGGTTATGAGATTCAGCTCCTGTAGTTTATGGTCTGACTGATTAGTTAGGCAGTCCTGCCCACACTGCAGGTCTTGAGTCCCTTCCTTATTCCTCTGGGGTGTACACAGCCTTATTCTGCTCATGTACTTTGTCAGGGCCCCCCTGTTTTATGTTAGGCAATACAGCCTCCATATAGAATCTTTTCAGCTTTGGTTCTACGTCTTTCCAAAACTCTACGTCAAATTTAACAGGGACAACTGCAGTCTCTTTGTTAGTGTGGACAACAAAGTCTGCATCGCTTATGCCTGTAACTGCCATCTGGCACTGTACCTGGGTATGGTAGGTATGCTGTCGCTTCAGGGTATAAGAATCTTCACTCAAAGCCAAGCAGAAATCACGGTCTTTGCAAGCTTCACGTATTGTGCGCTCCCTATGTTTATATGGGCACTTTACTTCTAAAATATTTAGGGTCTCTCCTGTGTGCCTGTCTTTCACTAGCCCATCAGGACTTGCTGCCAACCAGTTTTTGGTTGGATGGATGAATAAACCACATGATTCCACTTGCACGTCTTTTCCTTTATGGACTGGTGCCAGTCTCTCATAAGCATTCACAGCTTTTTTCTCATTCCTGATGCCCCAGTTCATGGCAGCAGTTTGGACACTGGGTGCTGAACCCAGTATAGCTTTTAGATAGGACTGTGGAATATCCTTGGTCTTTTGATTGGAAAATCTACTGTGGGATATTTGATGCGCCAAAGAAGCAGTAATGCGGTTCTGACGCCAGTAATACCATTCCGTATTGTCGCTCTGTCCACGGGTTTCTTGTTCTATTTTATCAATATCTTCTTGAGAAAGATGATCTTGAAAGAAGTGTGCAGATGTCCTGGAGGCTTGTCTTTTAGGGATATCAAGGACTGGACGGAGAGCCCCAGATTCTTTTGAAGTTGCTGTATACTTTTTGTTTCTGGCAGTTCTTCTCGCAACATTTGAGGACCCTTCTGCGCTTCTTGATGTTGGATGAGCACCTTGTTTGTTGACTTCTTTAGGTGGTTCACTGGCAGTGTGTGGCTTTTCGGGCTTTTCCAGTCCGTTTCTTTCATAAGGTGCCGATATGTTGCTTTGAGGTTTGTCTACAGCAGGTGTCTGCTGCTTCTTTTGTGAATGTTTTCCTTCGGGTGTTGTCATTGTAATTGTTTAGAAATTGGAAAACCTAAGATGATAAATCACATGAATAGTTAAAAATGGACAATGAAATCATGTGCTGTTAGAAAATTATGAACGTAGGGAAGAATTTATCATGTTTGGAGGGGGGTTTTATGAATCAAAAGTGTGCTCCTTTTTGAAATAGAGGAATTGGTAAGGTGTTCTACAGTAGTCATTTTGGATTGGTTTGTGCAGTGTTCATGAATTTATTGTGTGCGCCTTTTTAAAAAGTCACATAATTCTGGTGCAAACAGCCCCCAAAAGGAGCAACCCCAACACACACCTAGAATAGAGCCTGTTCAGAGCAATTATTGTTAATCTGCCCCAAATTTACCACATGGCACATGTCTGCCAAAGTCAACACAAGTAAACCAGTCTTTCAGATGGTTTAGTTTTTTATGCATCTACGTAGAACAATAATTCTGGAGACTGAAAAGTGGAACTTTGAGGGAAACTTTAGGATACAGACCAACCTGCTGGGGGGGATTTTCAAAACTTCAACTTACAAAACCAGTAGTGGAACCAACATAGGGAAATAAAACAATGGAAAGTTTTAGCCTTTTTTTTTTTTTATATATATATACTTTTAACCAACCTCTTGTTTAGGCTAAAATACAGACCAAAGGACTGTATATGTATCTAAAAATTAGAAAGGCATTGTAAATCTACAAAATATAAGTACCTTTTGGTGGTTTACTCAATTTTTTACTAATTTGGGGTTATATCATTTTCTTTACATGTCAGTATCCAGCTACTTTCCTTTTCCAGAGAGCAAAGCATTGTAAGAGTTCAAATAATAGTTTAAATCCATGGCATAGCAATAAGGGTCACAAACCTATGTGGGGGGTCCACAGGCCCGCCTCCCCACATTCTGGATCTTCAGTCCAGTCTCCCTATTGAATTGTATGGGCATCTGTAAAACACCAATACAATTGAAAAGCTGAGCACTGGCAAGAACAAGAGAATGCTTGGTTGCGGTGGTGATTGGCGCTGCCTGCATTACACAGCATCCAGATTTGACCAGAGGAGGCAAGACCCAGGACAGGGGAGTATTACCAGGGAAAAGTTCATTCAGTGTTCTCCAATCGGTGTCTCTTCGGATGGTGCAAAACCACAATTTAAATATAATCTTGCTGTAAGAGGATGATGGGAGAGAAGGTTTTGAAACCTCTGGAGAGCAGAACCTTTGCACCAGGGCCTGTGAGCCCTTTGCTAGTCTCCTAACGGGGACATACTAAAAGGAATGACAGAGTGGAATGCCCATAGTGAATAATGGAAATGTAATATTTGAATTAGAGACAAAACTATTTGACATATCTATTTACATTTTAATCAGACACACTCTCCAAACTCAGCGACATTGTTTAATATTTAAATTAAATGGAATTATCACAGATTTTTGCAGAATGAAAAAAATGGAATGCCCATAGACTATAATGGGAAGAAAAATTGGATGTGGAGTCTTAAACCATTTAACATATTAAATACATGTTTAGCAGGCATATTCTTCACATGCAATGGGATTATTTAAAACTGAGACTGAGTGGGATTATAATTGGTTTCTATGAAATGACAAGAGTAATGACACAATGGAATGCCCATAGACTATAATGGGAAGCAAAATGTGATTTTGGAGCCTAAACCATTTAACATATCAAATTAGCCTTTACCACAAGTGTTCCCCGGATAGAGTAGCACATTGTAAAACGAAAATTACCTGGGATTATAGCTGTTTTCTATAGCATGCAAAAGTGAATAACAAAATGGAATGCCCATAGACTATGATGGGAAGCAGAATTTGATGAGGAGCCTGTACCATTTAATATATCAAATAAATGTTTAGCAGGCATACTCTTCATATTTAGTGAGATTTTTTTTTAAACTGAGATTTACAGGGATTATCATGGGTTTCTATAAAATGACAAGGGTAATGACAATATCGAATGCCCATAGACTATAATGGGAAGTAGAATATGAGCTCATTTGCATGTAAATCTGTGCTATTTAGGAAATCCAACTTTTGCCACAAGGTGTTTCCCAAGTAGAGTTGCAAATTGTAAAATGGAAGTTACCTGGGATTATAGCTGTTTTCTATGGAATAAGAGGAGAACGGCAGAATGGAATGCCCATAGACTATAATGGGAAGCAACATGTGATTTGGAGCCTAAACCATATAACATATCAAATTAGCCTTTACCACAAGTGTTCCCCAGGTAGAGTACAATATTGTAAAAGGAAAATTTCCTGAGGTTATGGCTGTTTTCTATAGAATACTAAGAGAATGGTAGAATAGACCCATAGACTATAATGGGAAGCAGAATTTGACGTGGAGCCTGAACCATTTCACATATCAAATAAATGTTTAGCAGGAATACCCTTCATATTAAGTGGGATTATTTGAAAATGAGATTTAGAAGGCTTATCATTGGTTTCTATGAAATGACATGGGTAATGACAAAATGGAATGCCCATAGACTATAATTGGAAGTAAAATATGAGCTCATTTGCATGTAAATGAAATAAAATTTTGCATTCTATAATAAACAGCTATAATCCCAGGTAATTTCCATTGTACATTGTGCTACTCTACCTAGAGAACACTTGTGGTAAAGGCTAATTTGATATGTTAAATGGTTTAGGCTCCAAATCACATGTTGCTTCCCATTATAGTCTATGGGCATTCCATTCTTCCATTCTCCTGTTACTCCATAGAAAACTGCTATAATCCCAGGTAATTTCCATTTTACAATGTGCTACTCTACTTGGAGAACACTTGTGGCAAAGTTAAATTTCCTAAATAGCACAGATTTACATGCAAATAAATTCATATTACTTCCCATTATAGTCTATGGGCATTCCATTTTGTCATCATTTTATGTCATTACCCTTGTCATTTTATAGAAACCCATGATAATCCCTCTAAATCTCAGTTTTAAATAATCCCACTGAATATGGAGAGTATGCCTGCTAAACATTTATTTGGTATGTTAAATGGTTCAGGCTCCACATCAAATTCGGCTTCCCATTATAGTCTATGAGCATTCCATTCTACTATTCTCCTAGTATTCCATAGAAAACAGTTATAGTCCCAGTTCATTTTCATTCTACAATGTGCTACGCTACCTGGGGAACACTTGTGGTAAAGTTTAATTATCCAAATAACACAGATTTACGTGCAAATGAGCTCATATTTTACTTCCCATTATAGTCTATGGGCATTCCATATTGTCATTCACCTTTGCATTCTATAATAAACACCTATAATCCCAGGTAATTTCCATTTTACAATGTGCTACTCTACCTGGGAAACACTTGTGGTAAAGGCTAATTTGATATGTTAAGGCTTAGTCTTCAAAGCACATTTTACTTCCCATTATAGTCTATGGGCATTCCATTCAACTATTCTCCTAGTATTCCATAGAAAACAACTATAATCCCAGGTACCGTATAAGACGAGTTTTTCAGCATGATTTTTCGTGCTGAAAACACCCCCCTCGGCTTATACTCGAGTGAACTCTCCGCCCTCAGTGGTCTTCAACCTGCAGACCTCCAGATGTTTCAAAACTACAACTCCCAGCAAGCCTGGGCAGCCATCGGCTGTCCGGACTTGCTTCGAGTTGTAGTTTTGAAACCTCTGGAGGTCCGCAGGTTGAAGACCACTGTGGCCTTCGACATCATCCAGCCCCTCTCACCCCCTTTAGTTCTGTACTCACCTCCGCTCGGCGGGACGTTAGGGTGCGCTGGTCCGGTGCTGCAGGACTGTCCGGTGGGGAGGTCGTCCGGTGGGATAGTGGTTCCGGGCTGCCATCTTCACCGGGGGGGGGGGGGGGGGGGCCTCTTCGCGCTTCTGGGCCCAGCCCCGGAATAGTCATGTTGCCTTGACGACGACGCAGAGGGACGTTCATTACCAACGTCCCTCTGCGTCGTCGTCAAGGCAACGCCTCTATTCCGGGCCCGAAGCGCGGAGAAGAGGCCCCCCGGTCAAGATGGCAGCCCGGAACCACTATCCCACCGGACGACCTCCCCACCGGACAGTCCTGCAGCACTGGACCAGCCGAGCGGAGGTGAGTACACCCTAACGTCCCGCCGAGCGGAGGTGAGTACAGAACTAAAGGGGGTGAGAGGGGGGGGGGGGGGGTCTGGATGATGTCGAAGGCCGCAGTGGTCTTCAACCTGCGGACCTCCAGATGTTTCAAAACTACAACTCCCAGCAAGCCCGGGCAGCCATCGGCTGTCCGGACTTGCTTCGAGTTGTAGTTTTGAAACCTCTGGAGGTCCGCAGGTTGAAGACCACTGTGGCCTTCGACATCATCCAGCCCCTCTCACCCCCTTTAGTTCTGTACTCACCTCTGCTCGGCGGGACGTTAGGGTGCGCTGGTCCGGTGCTGCAGGACTGTCCGGTGGGGAGGTCGTCCGGTGGGATAGTGGTTCCGGGCTGCCATCTTCACCGGGGGGGGGGGGGGGGGGGGGGGGGGGCCTCTTCGCGCTTCGGGCCCAGCCCCGGAATAGTCATGTTTGCCTTGACGACGACGCAGAGGGACGTTCATTACCAACGTCCCTCTGCGTCGTCGTCAAGGCAACGCCTCTATTCCGGGCCCGAAGCGCGGAGAAGAGGCCCCCCGGTCAAGATGGCAGCCCGGAACCACTATCCCACCGGACGACCTCCCCACCGGACAGTCCTGCAGCACTGGACCAGCCGAGCGGAGGTGAGTACACCCTAACGTCCCGCCGAGCGGAGGTGAGTACAGAACTAAAGGGGGTGAGAGGGGGGGGGGTCTGGATGATGTCGAAGGCCGCAGTGGTCTTCAACCTGCGGACCTCCAGATGTTTCAAAACTACAACTCCCAGCAAGCCCCGGACAGCCGATGGCTGCCCGGGCTTGCTGGGAGTTGTAGTTTTGAAACATCTGGAGGTCCGCAGGTTGAAGACCACTGTATCAGACATTGACAAGCGGCATGATGAAGGGGGGGTCTGATGACGTGGTGATGATGACAAGGGGATGATGAAGGGGGGGGGTGGGATGATGACAGGGGGATGATGACAAGGGGATGAAGAAGGGGGGTGTGGGATGATGACAAGGGGATGATGAAGGGGGGTGTGGGATGATGACAAGGGGATGATGAAGGGGGGTGGAGATGATGACAAGGGGATGATGAAGGGGGGGGTGTGGGATGATGACAAGGCAATGATGAAGGGGGGTGGGATGATGACAAGGGGATGATGACAGGGTGATGATGATGAGGGTGTTAATGACGGGGGTCTGGATGATGACAGGGGGGATGATGTATTTCCCAACCCTAGGCTTATACTCGAGTCAATAACTTTTCCTGGGATTTTGGGGTGAAATTAGGGGCCTCGGCTTATATTCGGGTCAGCTTATACTCGAGTATATACGGTAATTTTCATTCTACAATGTGCTACACTACCTGGGGAACACTTGTTGTAAAGTTTAATTATCCAAATAACACAGATTTACGTGCAAATGAACTCATATTTTACTTCCCATTATAGTCTATGGGCATATATTATATAATATTTTTTTTACAATGGATGATGAAACAGCTTCCAGAGGGACAGTACAAGACCTTTCTGATAATGAGCACCCTGTAAACACAGTTAATGCTACCTCTACCAGTTTTTGTGATCAAAATACCCTATTACATCTGTCTAGTTTTCAGAGAGAAAATGATGATTTTTGTGATGTTATGCAGACACCGTACCGCTCCACCAACCCTGGTTTCTATCCCGTGGCCTCCCGATAGGAGGCCCTGGATGGATTCCAGGAGTTGCTGGAGAGGGACTTGGTGAAATTACATGAAAAAATAAGCACTAAAAGTGTTTGATAATCTGAATAAAGGGGAAAGAATTGTATTAAAGGAGTTGTGTGACAGATTATATCACAATAAGAAATGCTGATAAAGGGGGAACATCATAGTGTTGGATTTGGGGTTATACAAGAAACAGAATTATGAAATCCTTTCAGATGAATTGACATATAGAAAGCTTAAAGGAGACCCCACCAAATCCGTTTAAGAGAAATTGAAAAAAGTACTTGGAGGGGTGACATTGTGTGCTATTTATAGTAAACTAAAGGAGTCTCTGTATGTTTCTAACCCCATCATCCCGATATTCCACTCACTCCCAAAGGTCCACAAGGGCGTATTTCCACCTCCTCTCAGACCCATTGTGGCTGGGATAGGGTCCCTTGTGGAGCACCTTGGGGAGTGGGTGGACTATTATCTGCAACCCCTGACATTTTTACAGGATACAAAACATGTCATCAACATTCTAGACAAAATGGAGTGGAGAAATGATTTCTCTTGGGCAAAGTGTGATGTCATAGGGCTCTATCCTGCTATACTGTGGTCCAAGGGGTTGGAAGCATTGTCCCACCACTTGGATAAGTTCAGTAACTACTCCCCTGGTGTGAAGGAATTTATCGTCATCGTAACTGAGTTCTTACAACACAATTACTTCATGTTCGATGGCGATTTCTTCCTTCAGACCAGGGGAGTTTCCATGGGAGCGAAATGTTCCCCCGGTTTTGAAAATATATTCATGTTTTATTGGGAACAACAATTTAGCTTTACACCTGACAATCCCTTTTATGATGAGATTAACTAGATAGGCTGATATATGGACGATCTGTTGATAATTTGGAAGAGAAGCGAAACACGTTTTTCTCAGTTTGTTGGTTACATTGGGGAGAATGACCTCAATCTTGGGTTAACTTCTTTTTTTTAGTAGGACTTCAGTTCATTTCCTTGATATTATGCTCTATAGTTCTGGAACCAAAATTGAGGTCATACCCTACCGCAAAGAAACAGATACAAATTCTGTACTTTTAGCATCATCATGCCACCCCAGACACGTAATACATAACATACCATTTGGGGAAATAGGCCAAATTAAAAGGAACTATTCAGATAGCGAATACCTGAAAGTTGCCACAGGAGAACTCGCTGACAGGCTTAAGGCTAAGTTTCCACTTGTTTTTCTTCTGGCAGTTTTTGGATATCTGCTAATGCAGTTTTTGAGCCAAAGCCGGAAATGTATTCAAAAGGAATAGGACATATAAAGGAAAGACTTAAACTTCTTCTCATTTATGGATCCACTTCTGACTTTGGCTCAAAACTGCAGTGCCAGATATCCAAAAACTGCCAGAAAAAAATCCAAGTGGAAACTTAGCCTTAAAAAGGGGTACTCCCCTGGAAAAAAAAAATATATGTTTTTTAAATCAACTGGTGCCAGAAAGTTGTAAATTATTTTTATTTAAAAATCTTAACCCGTCCAGTACTCATCAGCTGCTGTATATTCCACAGGAAGTTCTTTTCTTTTTGAATTTCCTATGGGGATCTGCTCCTACTCTGGACAGTTCCTAAAATGAACAGAGGTGTCAGCAGAAAGCACTGTGGTCAGGCAGAAAGGAAAATAAAAAAGAAAAGAACTTCCTCTGTAGTATACAGCAGCTAATAATTACTGGAAGGATTAAGATTTTTAAATAGAAGTAATTTACAAATCTGTTTAACTTTCTGGCACCAGTTGAGTTAAAAAAAATGTTTTCCAGTGGAGTAACCCTTTAAGAAGAGGTGTTATGAGGAAAATATCCTAGAGGGAGCCCTTAAAAAAGTGGATAGAGTGGACAGGAAAAAACTGATAACTTTCTCGAATAGGCAGAATAAAGTAAAGCCCTCTAATGGTAGGAGAAAACCCTTTTTTGTAACCCCCTATAGTACGCAATTCGGACAAATTAAGAACATTATAAAAAAAAGTACACTCCAATCCTAGAAACAGACCCCATTTTAAAAGAGATAGTTGTGGAAGGACTAGCAACAGTACCCCGGCGAGGTCCAACATTGGATCTACGTTATCACCCAGCCTGTTCAGTATTGTCCAAAAAAGGGAATCCAATATGAAAACAACAAAGGAACTGAATTGGTTAAATATATCTGGAAACTGGAAGTGTAGCATCACTAAGTGCATAACATGCGGTTTCATGGATCTCACTAAATACGTAGTTTCATGTCACACGGAAAAGCTACTAGAGATGAGCGAAATTACAGTGATCGGGGGGGGGGGGGGGGGGGGCCTTAACAAGGCATTAATTGTAACATGCTCGTAATGTAGCCCCTAACTTACTGTTTTCAACACAGGGTGCCTCCAGTTGTTTCCCCACTACAACTCCCAGCATGCCCTGACAGCCAACAGATGTGAGAGCAAGCTGGGAGTTGTAGTGGTGAAACAGCTGGAGGCACCCTGTATAGGTGAACTAAGGGCGGAATGTGCTACTCTACCCGGGGAACACTTGCGGTAAAGTTTAATTTTCCGAATAACACACGATTTACATGCAAATGAGCTCATATTTTACTTCCCATTATACTCTATGGGCATTATATTGTGTAATTCCATCTTGTCATTCTGCAGAAAAAGTGACAATTCCACTCAATCTGAATATTCAATAATTCTTTTGAGTTTGGAGAGCATGTCTGATAATTTTTTTTGTTAAATATGTAAAATAGTTTTGCCTTTAATTCAAATATTACATTTCCATTTTTCTCTATGGGCATTCCACTCCGTCCCATTATTCTCTATGGGCATTCCACTCTGCCCCATTATTCTCTATGGGCATTCCACTCTGTCCCATTATACTCTATGGGCATTCCACTCTGTCCCATTATTCTCTATGGGCATTCCACTCTGCCCCATTATTCTCTATGGGCATTCCACTCTGTCCCATTATTCTCTATGAGCATTCCACTCTGTCCCATTATTCTCTATGGGCATTCCACTCTGCCCCATTATTCTCTATGGGCATTCCACTCTGTCCCATTATTCTCTATGGGCATTCCACTCTGTCCCATTATTCTCTATGGGCATTCCACTCTGTCCCATTATTCTCTATGGGCATTCCACTCTGCCCCATTATTCTCTATGGGCATTCCACTCTGTCCCATTATTCTCTATGGGCATTCCACTCTGTCCCATTATTCTCTATGGGCATTCCACTCTGCCCCATTATTCTCTATGGGCATTCCACTCTGTCCCATTATTCTCTATGGGCATTCCACTCTGTCCCATTATTCTCTATGGGCATTCTACTCTGTCCCATTATTCTATATGGGCATTCCACTCTGTCCCATTATTCTCTATGGGCATTCCACTCTGTCCCATTATTCTCTATGGGCATTCCACTCTGCCCCATTATTCTCTATGGGCATTCCACTCTGTCCCATTATTCTCTATGGGCATTCCACTCTGCCCCATTATTCTCTATGGGCATTCCACTCTGTCCCATTATTCTCTATGGGCATTCCACTCTGTCCCATTATTCTCTATGGGCATTCCACTCTGTCCCATTATTCTCTATGGGCATTCCACTCTGTCCCATTATTCTCTATGGGCATTCCACTCTGTCCCATTATTCTCTATGGGCATTCCACTCTGTCCCATTATTCTCTATGGGCATTCCACTCTGCCCCATTATTCTCTATGGGCATTCCACTCTGTCCCATTATTCTCTATGGGCATTCCACTCTGTCCCATTATTCTCTATGGGCATTCCACTCTGTCCCATTATTCTCTATGGGCATTCCACTCTGTCCCATTATTCTCTATGGGCATTCCACTCTGTCCCATTATTCTCTATGGGCATTCCACTCTGTCCCATTATTCTCTATGGGCATTCCACTCTGTCCCATTATTCTCTATGGGCATTCCACTCTGTCCCATTATTCTCTATGGGCATTCCACTCTGTCCCATTATTCTCTATGGGCATTCCACTCTGTCCCATTATTCTCTATGGGCATTCCACTCTGCCCCATTATTCTCTATGGGCATTCCACTCTGTCCCATTATTCTCTATGGGCATTCCACTCTGTCCCATTATTCTCTATGGGCATTCCACTCTGTCCCATTATTCTCTATGGGCATTCCACTCTGTCCCATTATTCTCTATGGGCATTCCACTCTGTCCCATTATTCTCTATGGGCATTCCACTCTGTCCCATTATTCTCTATGGGCATTCCACTCTGTCCCATTATTCTCTATGGGCATTCCACTCTGTCCCATTATTCTCTATGGGCATTCCACTCCGTCCCATTATTCTCTATGGGCATTCCACTCCGTCCCATTATTCTCTATGGGACTTCCACTCCGTCCCATTATTCTCTATGGGACTTCCACTGCGTCCCATTATTCTCTATGGGACTTCCACTCCGTCCCATTATTCTCTATGGGACTTCCACTCCGTCCCATTATTCTCTATGGGACTTCCACTCCGTCCCATTATTCTCTATGGGACTTCCACTCCGTCCCATTATTCTCTATGGGCATTCCACTCTGCCCCATTATTCTCTATGGGCATTCCACTTTGTCCCATTATTCTCTATGGGCATTCCACTCTGTCCCATTATTCTCTATGGGCATTCCACTCTGCCCCATTATTCTCTATGGGCATTCCACTCTGGCCCATTATTCTCTATGGGCATTCCACTTTGTCCCATTATTCTCTATGGGCATTCCACTCTGTCCCATTATTCTCTATGGGCATTCCACTTTGTTTCATTATTCTCTATGGGCATTTCACTTCCCTGTTAAAGTCTATGGGCATTCCACTTTGTCATTCCTTTTACTATGCCCCCCCCCCACCACCCCGGCAGGCAAGTTTGAGGGGACTCATCCAGCACAGGGTGAGGGTGTGTGTGATCTTCAGTGCTTGAATGTCAGCGGCTATGAATCATCTTATGTATCTTTTACTATTTGGCACACCCGTCAAGTAAGCATTCTATACACATGTCGTGTGCAACTATTACTAGATGCCAACACGTGTTTCGTCACCCCTTTCTGCTTTTTTTAAATCAACTGGTGCCAGAAAGTTAAACAGATTTGTAATTTACTTCTATAAAAACTTCTATAAAAAAAAAAAAATCTTAATCCTTCCAGTACTTATTAGCAGCTGTATACTACAGAGGAAATGCTTTTCTTTTTGGACTTCTCTTCTCACGACCACAGTGCTCTCTGCTGTCCATTTTAGGAACTGTCCAGAGCAGGAAAAAATCCCCATAGAAAACATATGCTGCGCTGGACAATTCCTAAAATGGAGAGAGATGTCAGCAGAGAGCACTGTGCTTGTGATGTCAGCAGAGAGCACTGTGCTCATGACAGAAGAGAAATCCAAAAAGAAAAGCATTTCCTCTGTAGTATACAGCTGTTAAAAAGTACTGGAAGGATTAAGATTTTTTTTAGAAGTAATTTACAAATCTGTTTAACTTTCTGGCACCAGTGGATTTAAAAAAAAAAAAAAAAGTTTTACACTGGAGTACCCCTTTTAAGTGAACTCATGCTCATGACTGACAGAAATCTTGGCCAATCACAGTCAGTGTGGATTTATCCAGGATCTGATTGGATAGTTTTGTGGCATACTTCTGATATGTCTCACCATTAACTCTTTAAGTGTCTGATAAAAAAGGAGTTCTGTCATAAACAGTAACAGTAATGGATCAGAATGACTGGGGAGAATTTATCAATGCTTGACAGCAGAAAACTAGTGTCAATAAGTTGTTTTGTTTGGATTTTTTTGCGCATTGCTCTAAACTTTTGCACAAAACACCAGAAAAGTCGCACATTTTTATGCAAGTAGGCGATTGCTTAAAATTATTGAAATTTTTTCGCAAAAAAAAAAAAACTACATAACATCTTGAGTTTATTACACTGAAGTTTATTTAGGTTGGTAAATAGATATAACCTCACCAATGTTATTTTGACATCAGACAATAAACAGCGATTCTGTAATATAAGGCAAGGGACTACAGCAGTGGTCTCCAAACAGTGGCCCTCCAGCTGTTGAAAAACTACAACTCCCAGCATGCTCGGACAGCCTTTGGCTGTCCGAGCATGCTGGGTGTTGTAGTTTTTATTAAGCCACTGTAACTAGTGAACAGATAATACACCTGTGCGAGTAGTAGCATTCTATATTATTAGAACATTCTTTATATACCGATTTAAAGTTTTTAAGAAAATTTCTATTTGTGTTATCGTTTTCCCTCACTTCCCCTTTTGTGCCAAATGAGTCCGGACTTGTCTGAGAAACTGATAAATCGCAACGATCACCAAGCAACGCCCCCTGCTGGTCGTAAAGTAAGAGAAGCGCATTGTAGCATGCTGATATAGAATACCGCTCCATGTGAACAGGCCCTGTAGATCAGTAGTCACTGACACTCTATCGATCTCGGCACATTATGTGATTTATGGCCCCCGCCGGTGGGTCAGTCATTGGCGGTAGATGAGGAGTAAACCCCTGCTACATAAGACTAGAGAGGACAGATCCCCGGGCAGTGGGCACCTTACCTGGTCTCAGCCTGCTCCTTCTCTCCGGAGACTTCTCAGATCACTTGGTACTGAGTTTCGTTTCCACAGATATGTTTCCCCTGTATCGTGCCTCTCCCCTCCCTCCCCCGCCCCTTGTCTCTCAGCAGCCGGATAAAGGGGGAGGACATGTCAGGGCATGAACCGCAACGCTGCCACTATATCCGAGTTCACACGGCATGAACCGCACCGCTGCCTCTATATCCGAGTTCACACAGGGCACAAACCGCACCGCTGCCACTATATCCGAGTTCACACGGCATGAACCGCACTGCTGCTTCTATATCCGAGTTCACACAGGGCACAAACCGCACCGCTGCCACTATATCCGAGTTCACACGGCATAAACCGCACAGCTGCCTCTATATCCGAGTTCACACAGGGCACAAACCACACCGCTGCCACTATATCCGAGTTCACACAGGGCACAAACCGCACCGCTGCCACTATATCCGAGTTCACACAGGGCACAAACCGCACCGCTGCCACTATATCCGAGTTCACACAGGGCACAAACCGCACCGCTGCCACTATATCCGAGTTCACACAGGGCACAAACCGCACCGCTGCCACTATGGCTGAGTTCATAGAGGGCACAAACCGCACCGCTGCCACTATATCCGAGTTCACACAGGGCACAAACCGCACCACTGCCTCTATATCCGAGTTCACACAGGGCACAAACCGCACCACTGCCACTATATCCGAGTTCACACGGCATGAACCGCACTGCTGCTTCTATATCCGAGTTCACACAGGGCACAAACCGCACCGCTGCCACTATATCCGAGTTCACACGGCATAAACCGCACAGCTGCCTCTATATCCGAGTTCACACAGGGCACAAACCACACCGCTGCCACTATATCCGAGTTCACACAGGGCACAAACCGCACCGCTGCCACTATATCCGAGTTCACACAGGGCACAAACCGCACCGCTGCCACTATATCCGAGTTCACACAGGGCACAAACCGCACCGCTGCCACTATATCCGAGTTCACACAGGGCACAAACCGCACCGCTGCCACTATGGCTGAGTTCATAGAGGGCACAAACCGCACCGCTGCCACTATATCCGAGTTCACACAGGGCACAAACCGCACCACTGCCTCTATATCCGAGTTCACACAGGGCACAAACCGCACCGCTGCCTCTATATCCGAGTTCACATGGCATGAACCGCACTGCTGCCTCTATATCCGAGTTCACACAGGGCACAAACCGCACCGCTGCCACTATATCCGAGTTCACACAGGGCACAAACCGCACCGCTGCCACTATATCCGAGTTCACACAGGGCACAAACCGCACCGCTGCCACTATATCCGAGTTGACACAGGGCACAAACCGCACCGCTGCCACTATATCCGAGTTCACACAGGGCACAAACCGCACCGCTGCCTCTATATCCGAGTTCACACAGGGCACAAACCGCACCGCTGCCACTATATCCGAGTTCACACAGGGCACAAACCGCACCGCTGCCACTACATCCGAGTTCACACAGGGCACAAACCGCACCGCTGCCACTATATCCGAGTTCACACAGGGCACAAACCGCACCGCTGCCACTATATCCGAGTTCACACGGCATGAACCGCACTGCTGCTTCTATATCCGAGTTCACACAGGGCACAAACCGCACCGCTGCCACCATATCCGAGTTCACACGGCATAAACCGCACAGCTGCCTCTATATCCGAGTTCACACAGGGCACAAACCACACCGCTGCCACTATATCCGAGTTCACACAGGGCACAAACCGCACCGCTGCCACTATATCCGAGTTCACACAGGGCACAAACCGCACCGCTGCCTCTATATCCGAGTTCACACAGGGCACAAACCGCACCGCTGCCACTATATCCGAGTTCACACAGGGCACAAACCGCACCGCTGCCACTACATCCGAGTTCACACAGGGCACAAACCGCACCGCTGCCACTATATCCGAGTTCACACAGGGCACAAACCGCACCGCTGCCACTATATCCGAGTTCACACGGCATAAACCGCACAGCTGCCTCTATATCCGAGTTCACACAGGGCACAAACCGCACCGCTGCCTCTATATCCGAGTTCACACAGGGCACAAACCGCACCGCTGCCACTATATCCGAGTTCACACAGGGCACAAACCGCACCGCTGCCACTACATCCGAGTTCACACAGGGCACAAACCGCACCGCTGCCACTATATCCGAGTTCACACAGGGCACAAACCGCACCGCTGCCACTATATCCGAGTTCACACAGGGCACAAACCGCACCGCTGCCACTATATCCGAGTTCACACAGGGCACAAACCGCACCGCTGCCTCTATATCCGAGTTCACATGGCATGAACCGCACTGCTGCCTCTATATCCGAGTTCACACAGGGCACAAACCGCACCGCTGCCACTATATCTGA
Organism: Hyla sarda; assembly: GCF_029499605.1. NCBI lineage: Eukaryota > Metazoa > Chordata > Amphibia > Anura > Hylidae > Hyla > Hyla sarda. The sequence goes on from NC_079191.1 coordinate 178,418,073, forward strand.
GTTCACACAGGGCACAAACCGCACCGCTGCCACTATATCCGAGTTCACACAGGGCACAAACCGCACCGCTGCCACTATATCCGAGTTCACACAGGGCACAAACCGCACCGCTGCCTCTATATCCGAGTTGACACAGGGCACAAACCGCACCGCTGCCACTATATCCGAGTTCACACAGGGCACAAACCGCACCGCTGCCTCTATATCCGAGTTCCCTCTATATCCGAGTTCACACGGCATGAACCGCACTGCTGCTTCTATATCCGAGTTCACACAGGGCACAAACCGCACCGCTGCCACTATATCCGAGTTCACACAGGGCACAAACCGCACCGCTGCCACTATATCCGAGTTCACACAGGGCATAAACCGCACAGCTGCCTCTATATCCGAGTTCACACAGGGCACAAACCACACCGCTGCCACTATATCCGAGTTCACACAGGGCACAAACCGCACCGCTGCCACTATATCCGAGTTCACACAGGGCACAAACCGCACCGCTGCCACTATATCCGAGTTCACACAGGGCACAAACCGCACCGCTGCCACAATGGCTGAGTTCATAGAGGGCACAAACCGCACCGCTGCCACTATATCCGAGTTCACACAGGGCACAAACCGCACCGCTGCCACTATATCCGAGTTCACACAGGGCACAAACCGCACCGCTGCCTCTATATCCGAGTTCACATGGCATGAACCGCACTGCTGCCTCTATATCCGAGTTCACACAGGGCACAAACCGCACCGCTGCCACTATATCCGAGTTCACACAGGGCACAAACCGCACCGCTGCCACTATATCCGAGTTCACACAGGGCACAAACCGCACCGCTGCCACTATATCCGAGTTCACACAGGGCACAAACCGCACCGCTGCCACTATATCCGAGTTGACACAGGGCACAAACCGCACCGCTGCCACTATATCCGAGTTCACACAGGGCACAAATCGCACCGCTGCCTCTATATCCGAGTTCACACAGGGCACAAACCGCACCGCTGCCACTACATCCGAGTTCACACAGGGCACAAACCGCACCGCTGCCACTATATCCGAGTTCACACAGGGCACAAACCGCACCGCTGCCACTATATCCGAGTTCACACAGGGCACAAACCGCACCGCTGCCACTATATCCGAGTTCACACAGGGCACAAACCGCACCGCTGCCTCTATATCCGAGTTCACATGGCATGAACCGCACTGCTGCCTCTATATCCGAGTTCACACAGGGCACAAACCGCACCGCTGCCACTATATCCGAGTTCACACAGGGCACAAATCGCACCGCTGCCTCTATATCCGAGTTCACACAGGGCACAAACCGCACCGCTGCCACTACATCCGAGTTCACACAGGGCACAAACCGCACCGCTGCCACTATATCCGAGTTCACACAGGGCACAAACCGCACCGCTGCCACTATATCCGAGTTCACACAGGGCACAAACCGCACCGCTGCCACTATATCCGAGTTCACACAGGGCACAAACCGCACCGCTGCCTCTATATCCGAGTTCACATGGCATGAACCGCACTGCTGCCTCTATATCCGAGTTCACACAGGGCACAAACCGCACCGCTGCCACTATATCCGAGTTCACACAGGGCACAAACCGCACCGCTGCCACTATATCCAAGTTCACACAGGGCACAAACCGCACAGCTGCCACTATATCCGAGTTGACACAGGGCACAAACCGCACCGCTGCCACTATATCCGAGTTCACACAGGGCACAAACCGCACCGCTGCCTCTATATCCGAGTTCACACAGGGCACAAACCGCACCGCTGCCACTACATCCGAGTTCACACAGGGCACAAACCGCACCGCTGCCACTATATCCGAGTTCACACAGGGCGCTCCGCTGCCACTATATGAACTATGTGAACTCAACCATAGTGGCAGCAGTGCGGTTCATGCCCTCTATAGGGGGAGACCTGTTCACACTGCGGAATTTAAGCCGCGGACAATTCCTCTGCTGAAATTGTTCCGCGCAAAGAAAGAACATGTTCATTCTTTGCGCGGAAGTCCGCGAGCACTGCATAGCCGCCAATGGTGACGGCGCAGTGCCACGCGGTCCTACCGCCACCGCTGGCTGCCAGACTGAATCTCCGCTCGCTGAATTCTGCGAGCGGAGATGCAGCTACAAATCTGTAGTCTGAACATATCGTGACAGCAATGCGGTTCATGCCCTCTATGAACTCAGCCATAGTGGCAACAGTGTGGTTCATGCCCTGTGTGAACTCGGCCATAGTGGCAGCAGTGTGGTTCATGCCCTGTGTGAACTCGGCCATAGTGGCAGCAGTGTGGTTCATGCCCTTTGTGAACCTCGGCCATAGTGGCAGTAGTACAGTTTATACTATGTGGCCATAGTGGCAGCAGTACAGTTTATACTATGTGGCCATAGTGGCAGCAGTACAGTTTATACTATGTGGCCATAGTGGCAGCAGTACAGTTTATACTATGTGGCCATAGTGGCAGCAGTACAGTTTATACTATGTGGCCATAGTGGCAGCAGTACAGTTTATACTATGTGGCCATAGTGGCAGCAGTACAGTTTATACTATGTGGCCATAGTGGCAGCAGTACAGTTTATACTATGTGGCCATAGTGGCAGCAGTACAGTTTATACTATGTGGCCATAGTGGCAGCAGTACAGTTTATACTATGTGGCCATAGTGGCAGCAGTACAGTTTATACTATGTGGCCATAGTGGCAGCAGTACAGTTTATACTATGTGGCCATAGTGGCAGCAGTACAGTTTATACTATGTGGCCATAGTGGCAGCAGTACAGTTTATACTATGTGGCCATAGTGGCAGCAGTACAGTTTATACTATGTGGCCATAGTGGCAGCTGTACAGTTTATACTATGTGGCCATAGTGGCAGCAGTACAGTTTATACTATGTGGCCCTAGTGGCAGCTGTACAGTTTATACTATGTGGCCATAGTGGCAGCTGTACAGTTTATACTATGTGGCCATAGTGGCAGCAGTACAGTTTATACTATGTGGCCATAGTGGCAGCTGTACAGTTTATACTATGTGGCCATAGTGGCAGCAGTACAGTTTATACTATGTGGCCATAGTGGCAGCTGTACAGTTTATACTATGTGGCCATAGTGGCAGCTGTACAGTTTATACTATGTGGCCATAGTGGCAGCTGTACAGTTTATACTATGTGGCCATAGTGGCAGCTGTACAGTTTATACTATGTGGCCATAGTGGCAGCTGTACAGTTTATACTATGTGGCCATAGGGGCAGCAGTACAGTTTATACTATGTGGCCATAGTGGCAGCTGTACAGTTTATACTATGTGGCCATAGTGGCAGCTGTACAGTTTATACTATGTGGCCATAGTGGCAGCTGTACAGTTTATGCTATGTGGCCATAGTGGCAGCTGTACAGTTTATACTATGTGGCCATAGTGGCAGCAGTACAGTTTATACTATGTGGCCATAGTGGCAGCTGTACAGTTTATACTATGTGGCCATAGTGGCAGCAGTACAGTTTATACTATGTGGCCATAGTGGCAGCTGTACAGTTTATACTATGTGGCCATAGTGGCAGCTGTACAGCTTATACTATGTGGCCATAGTGGCAGCAGTACAGTTTATACTATGTGGCCATAGTGGCAGCTGTACAGTTTATACTATGTGGCCATAGTGGCAGCAGTACAGTTTATACTATGTGGCCATAATGGCAGCAGTACAGTTTATACTATGTGGCCATAGTGGCAGCTGTACAGTTTATACTATGTGGCCATAGTGGCAGCTGTACAGTTTATACTATGTGGCCATAGTGGCAGCTGTACAGTTTATACTATGTGGCCATAGTGGCAGCTGTACAGTTTATACTATGTGGCCATAGTGGCAGCTGTACAGTTTATACTATGTGGCCATAGTGGCAGCAGTACAGTTTATACTATGTGGCCATAGTGGCAGCTGTACAGTTTATACTATGTGGCCATAGTGGCAGCAGTACAGTTTATACTATGTGGCCATAGTGGCAGCTGTACAGTTTATACTATGTGGCCATAGTGGCAGCTGTACAGCTTTATACTATGTGGCCATAGTGGCAGCAGTACAGTTTATACTATGTGGCCATAGTGGCAGCTGTACAGTTTATACTATGTGGCCATAGTGGCAGCAGTACAGTTTATACTATGTGGCCATAGTGGCAGCTGTACAGTTTATACTATGTGGACCATAGTGGCAGCTGTACAGTTTATACTATGTGGCCATAGTGGCAGCAGTACAGTTTATACTATGTGGCCTATAGTGGCAGCTGTACAGTTTATACTATGTGGCCATAGTGGCAGCAGTACAGTTTATACTATGTGGCCATAGTGGCAGCAGTACAGTTTATACTATGTGGCCATAGTGGCAGCAGTACAGTTTATACTATGTGGCCATAGTGGCAGCAGTACAGTTTATACTATGTGGCCATAGTGGCAGCAGTACAGTTTATACTATGTGGCCATAGTGGCAGCAGTACAGTTTATACTATGTGGCCATAGTGGCAGCAGTACAGTTTATACTATGTGGCCATAGTGGCAGCAGTACAGTTTATACTATGTGGCCATAGTGGCAGCTGTACAGTTTATACTATGTGGCCATAGTGGCAGCAGTACAGTTTATACTATGTGGCCATAGTGGCAGCAGTACAGTTTATACTATGTGGCCATAGTGGCAGCAGTACAGTTTATACTATGTGGCCATAGTGGCAGCAGTACAGTTTATACTATGTGGCCATAGTGGCAGCTGTACAGTTTATACTATGTGGCCATAGTGGCAGCTGTACAGTTTATACTATGTGGCCATAGTGGCAGCAGTACAGTTTATACTATGTGGCCATAGTGGCAGCTGTACAGTTTATACTATGTGGCCATAGTGGCAGCAGTACAGTTTATACTATGTGGCCATAGTGGCAGCTGTACAGTTTATACTATGTGGCCATAGTGGCAGCTGTACAGTTTATACTATGTGGCCATAGTGGCAGCAGTACAGTTTATACTATGTGGCCATAGTGGCAGCTGTACAGTTTATACTATGTGGCCATAGTGGCAGCAGTACAGTTTATACTATGTGGCCATAGTGGCAGCTGTACAGTTTATACTATGTGGCCATAGTGGCAGCTGTACA